>NW_026871397.1:0-102500 GCF_028564815.1 Eubalaena glacialis
GGATAGGTTTAATAAATACCCTAATCCTAACGTGTACCCTAACCCTAACCCACACCCTAACCCTAACACATATGCTAATCCTAACCCGTACCCTAAACCAATCCCTAACCCTAAAACTAACCCTAACCCTAACCCTAACCCTAACCCATACCCTACGCCGTACCCTCACCCGTACCCTAACCCGTACCCTAAGCCGTACCCTAATCCTAACCCTAACCCATACGCTTCGCCGTACCCTCACCCATACCCTAACCCGTATCCTAAGCCGTACCCTAAACCTAACCCTAACCCTAACCTATACCCTACGCCATACCCTCACCCGTACCCTCACCCGTACCCTAAGCCGTACCCTAACCCTAACCCTAACCCTAACCCTAACCCATACGCTACGCCGTACCCTCACCCGTACCCTAACCCGTATCCTAAGCCGTACCCTAACCCTAACCCTAACCCTAACCTATACCCTACGCCGTACCCTCACCCGTACCCTAACCCGTACCCTAAGCCGTACCCTAAGCCGTACCCTAACCCTAACCCTAACCCATACCCTACGCCGTACCCTAACCCATACCCTAACCCGTATCCTAAGCCGTACCCTAACCCTAACCAATACCCTACGCAGTACCCTCACCCGTACCCTCACCCATACCCTAAGCCGTACCCTAACCCTAACCCTAACCCTAACCCTAACCCTAACCCTAACCCTCACCCGTACCCTAAGCCGTACCCTAACCCTAACCCTAACCCTAACCCTAACCCTAACCCTAACCCCTACCCTACGCCGTACCCTCACCCGTACCCTATCCCATACCCTAAGCCGTACCCTAACCCTAACACTAACCCTAACCCTAACCCTAACCCTAAACTACCCTTGACTGCTTTTGCCTCCATTAGATTTCCTAAGCACTAGTGTTTTAAGGAATAGGTTAAAAAGAAAATCCTAATGTGATTTTTTTATAATGTGTTTATTCTTTATCTTATCCTAGTGACTAAAATCTTCTACATGGCTGGACCCCAAATAATATTCCTGTACGTGCTACGTGGTATCTAGAGAGTGGGATACGTTTAATAAATACCCTAATCCTAACGTGTACCCTAACCCTAACCCATACCCTAACCCTAACGCGTACCCTAACCCTAACCCAAACCCTAACCCTAACACGTACGCTAATCCTAACCCGTACCCTAAACCAATCCCTAACCCTAAAACTAACCCTAAACCTAACCCTAACCCATACCCTACGCCGTACCCTCACCCGTACCCTAACCCGTACCCTAAGCCGTACCCTAACCCTAACCCTAACCCTAACCCATACGCTACGCCGTACCCTCACCCGTACCCTAACCCGTATCCTAAGCCGTACCCTAACCCTAACCCTAACCCTAACCTATACCCTACGCCGTAGCCTCACCCGTACCCTAACCCGTACCCTAAACCGTACCCTAACCCTAACCCTAACCCTAACCCTAAACCTAACCCATACCCTACCCCGTACCCTAACCCGTATCCTAAGCCGTACCCTAACCCTAACCAATACCCTACGCAGTACCCTCACCCGTACCCTCACCCGTACCCTAAGCCGTACCCTAACCCTAACCCTAACCCTAACCCTAACCCTAACCCCTACCCTACGCCGTACCCTCACCCGTACCCTATCCCATACCCTAAGCCGTACCCTAACCCTAACACTAACCCTAACCCTAACCCTAACCCTAAATACCCTTGACTTCTTTTGCCTCCATTAGATTTCCTAAGCACTAGTGTTTTAAGGAACAGGTTAAAAAGAAAATCCTAATGTGATTTTTTTATAATGTGTTTATTCTTTATCTTATCCTAGTGACTAAAATCTTCTCCATGGCTGGACCCCAAAAAATATTCCTTTACGTGCTAAGTGGTATCTAGAGAGTGGGGTAGGTTTAATAAATACCCTAATCCTAACGTGTACCCTAACCCTAACCCATACCCTAACCCTACCGCGTACCCTAACCCTAACCCAAACCCTAACCCTAACACGTACGCTAATCCTAAACCGTACCCTAAACCAATCCCTAACCCTAAAACTAACCCTAACCCTACCCCTAACCCTAACCATACCCTACGCCGTACCCTCATCCGTACCCTAACCCGTACCCTAAGCCGTACCCTAACCCTAACCCTAACCCTAACCCATACGCTACGCCGTACCCTCACCCGTACCCTAACCCGTATCCTAAGCCGTACCCTACACCTAACCCTAACCCTAACCTATACCCTATGCCGTACCCTCACCCGTACCCTAAACCGTACCCTAAGCCGTACCCTAACCCTAACCCTAACCCTAACCCATACGCTACGCCGTACCCTAACCCGTACCCTAACCCGTATCCTAAGCCGTACCCTAACCCTAACCAATAACCTACGCAGTACCCTCACCCGTACCCTAAGCCGTACCCTAACCCTAACCCTAACCCTAACCCCTACCCTACGCCGTACCCTCACCCGTACCCTATCCCATACCCTAAGCCGTACCCTAACCCTAACACTAACCCTAACCCTAACCCTAACCCTAAACTACCCTTGACTGCTTTTGCCTCCATTAGATTTCCTAAGCACTAGTGTTTTAAGGAACAGGTTAAAAAGAAAATCCTAATGTGATTTTTTTATAATGTGTTTATTCTTTATCTTATCCTAGTGACTAAAATCTTCTCCATGGCTGGACCCCAAATAATATTCCTTTACGTGCTAAGTGGTATCTAGAGAGAGGGATAGGTTTAATAAATACCCTAATCCTAACGTGTACCCTAACCCTAACCCATACCCTAACCCTAACGTGTACCCTAACCCTAACCCACACCCTAACCCTAACACGTACGCTAATCCTAACCCGTACCCTAAACCAATCCCTAACCCTAAAACTAACCCTAACCCTAACCCTAACCCTAACCCATACCCTACGCCGTACCCTCACCCGTACCCTAAACCGTATCCTAAGCCGTACCCTAAACCTAACCCTAACCCTAACCCATACGCTACGCCGTACCCTCACCCGTACCCTAACCAGTATCCTAAGCCGTACCCTAACCCTAACCCTAACCCTAACCTATACCCTACGCCGTACCCTCACCCGTACCCTCACCCGTACCCTAAGCCGTACCCTAACCCTAACCCTAACCCTAACCCTAACCCTAAACCTAACCCATACCCTACGCCGTACCCTAACCCGTACCCTAACCCGTATCCTAAGCCGTACCCTAACCCTAACCAATACCCTACGCAGTACCCTCACCCGTACCCTGACCCGTACCCTAAGCCGTACCCTAACCCTAACCCTAACCCTAACCCTAATCCTAACCCCTACCCTACGCCGTACCCTCACCCGTACCCTATCTCATACCCTAAGCCGTACCCTAACCATAACACTAACCCTAACCCTAACCCTACCCCTAAACTACCCTTGACTGCTTTTGCCTCCATTAGATTTCCTAAGCACTAGTGTTTTAAGGAATAGGTTAAAAAGAAAATCCTAATGTGATTTTTTTATAATGTGTTTATTCTTTATCTTATCCTAGTGACTAAAATCTTCTCCAGGGCTGGAACCCAAATAATATTCCTTTACGTGCTAAGTGGTATCTAGAGAGTGGGATAGGTTTAATAAATAACCTAATCCTAACGTGTACCCTAACCCTAACCCATACCCTAACCCTAACGCGTACCCTAACCCTAACCCAAACCCTAACCCTAACACGTACGCTAATCCTAACCCGTACCCTAAACCAATCCCTAACCCTAAAACTAACCCTAACCCTAACCCTAACCCATACCCTACGCCGTACCCTCACCCGTACCCTAACCCGTACCCTAAGCCGTACCCTAACCCTAACCCTAACCCTAACCCATACGCTACGCCGTACCCTCACCCGTACCCTAACCCGTATCCTAAGCCGTACCCTAACCCTAACCCTAACCCTAACCTATACCCTACGCCGTACCCTCACCCGTACCCTAACCCGTACCCTAAGCCGTACCCTAACCCTAACCCTAACCCTAACCCTAACCCTAACCCATACCCTACCCCGTACCCTAACCCGTATCCTAAGCCGTACCCTAACCCTAACCAATACCCTACGCAGTACCCTCACCCGTACCCTCACCCGTACCCTAAGCCGTACCCTAACCCTAACCCTAACCCTAACCCTAACCCTAACCCTAACCCCTACCCTACGCCGTACCCTCACCCGTACCCTATCCCATACCCTAAGCCGTACCCTAACCCTAACACTAACCCTAACCCTAACCCTTACTCTAAACTACCCTTGACTGCTTTTGCCTCCATTAGATTTCCTAAGCACTAGTGTTTTAAGGAACAGGTTAAAAAGAAAATCCTAATGTGATTTTTTTATAATGTGTTTATTCTTTATCTTATCCTAGTGACTAAAATCTTCTCCATGGCTGGACCCCAAATAATATTCCTTTACGTGCTAAGTGGTATCTAGAGAGTGGGATAGGTTTAATAAATACCCTAATCCTAACGTGTACCCTAACCCTAACCCATACCCTAACCCTAACGCGTACCCTAACCCTAACCCAAACCCTAACCCTAACACGTACGCTAATCCTAAACCGTACCCTAAACCAATCCCTAACCCTAAAACTAACCCTAACCCTACCCCTAACCCTAACCATACCCTACGCCGTACCCTCACCCGTACCCTAACCCGTACCCTAAGCCGTACCCTAACCCTAACCCTAACCCTAACCCATACGCTACGCCGTACCCTCACCCGTACCCTAACCCGTATCCTAAGCCGTACCCTAACCCTAACCCTAACCCTAACGTATACCCTACGCCGTATCCTCACCCGTACCCTAACCCGTACCCTAAGCCGTACCCTAACCCTAACCCTAACCCTAACCCTAACCCTAACCTATACCCTACGCCGTACCCTCACCCGTACCCTCACCCGTACCCTAAGCCGTACCCTAACCCTAACCCTAACCCTAACCCTAACCCTAACCCTAACCCATACCCTACACCGTACCCTCACCCGTACCCTAACCCGTACCCTAAGCCGTACCCTAACCCTAACCCTAACCCTATCCCATACGCTACGCCGTACCCTCACCCGAACCCTAACCCGTATCCTAAGCCGTACCCTAACCCTAAACCTAACCCTAACCTATACCCTACGCCGTACCCTCACCCGTACCCTAACCCGTACCCTAAGCCGTACCCTAACCCTAACCCTAACCCTAACCCTAACCGTAACCCATACCCTATGCCGTACCCTAACCCGTACCCTAACCCGTATTCTAAGCCGTACCCTAACCCTAAACAATACCCTACGCAGTACCCTCACCCGTACCCTAAGCCGTACCCTAACCCTAACCCTAAACCCTACCCTACGCCGTACCCTCACCCGTACCCTATCCCATACCCTAAGCCGTACCCTAACCCTAACACTAACCCTAACCCTAACTCTAACCCTAAACTACCCTTGACTGCTTTTGCCTCCATTAGATTTCCTAAGCACTAGTGTTTTAAGGAACAGGTTAAAAAGAAAATCCTAATGTGATTTTTTTATAATGTGTTTATTCTTTATCTTATCCAAGTGACTAAAATCTTCTCCATGGCTGGACCCCAAATAATATTCCTTTACGTGCTAAGTGGTATCTAGAGAGTGGGATAGGTTTAATAAATACCCTAATCCTAACGTGTACCCTAACCCTAACCCACACCCTAACCCTAACACATATGCTAATCCTAACCCGTACCCTAAACCAATCCCTAACCCTAAAACTAACCCTAACCCTAACCCTAACCCTAACCCATACCCTACGCCGTACCCTCACCCGTACCCTAACCCGTACCCTAAGCCGTACCCTAACCCTAACCCTAACCCATACGCTACGCCGTACCCTCACCCATACCCTAACCCGTATCCTAAGCCGTACCCTAAACCTAACCCTAACCCTAACCTATACCCTACGCCATACCCTCACCCGTACCCTACGCCGTACCCTCACCCGTACCCTATCCCATACCCTAAGCCGTACCCTAACCCTAACACTAACCCTAACCCTAACTCTAACCCTAAACTACCCTTGACTGCTTTTGCCTCCATTAGATTTCCTAAGCACTAGTGTTTTAAGGAACAGGTTAAAAAGAAAATCCTAATGTGATTTTTTTATAATGTGTTTATTCTTTATCTTATCCAAGTGACTAAAATCTTCTCCATGGCTGGACCCCAAATAATATTCCTTTACGTGCTAAGTGGTATCTAGAGAGTGGGATAGGTTTAATAAATACCCTAATCCTAACGTGTACCCTAACCCTAACCCACACCCTAACCCTAACACATATGCTAATCCTAACCCGTACCCTAAACCAATCCCTAACCCTAAAACTAACCCTAACCCTAACCCTAACCCTAACACATACCCTACACCGTACCCTTACCCGTACCCTAACCCGTACCCTAAGCCGTACCCTAACAGTAACCCTAACCCATACGCTACGCCGTACCCTCACCATACCCTAACCCGTATCCTAAGCCGTACCCTAAACCTAACCCTAACCCTAACCTATACCCTACGCCATACCCTCACCCGTACCCTCACCCGTACCCTAAGCCGTACCCTAACCCTAACCCTAACCCTAACCCTAACCCATACGCTACGCCGTACCCTCACCCGTACCCTAACCCGTATCCTAAGCCGTACCCTAACCCTAACCCTAACCCTGACCTATACCCTACGCCGTACCCTCACCCGTACCCTATCCCATACCCTACGCCGTACCCTCACCCGTACCCTAAACCGTATCCTAAGCCGTACCCTAAACCTAACCCTAACCCTAACCCATACGCTACGCCGTACCCTCACCCGTACCCTAACCAGTATCCTAAGCCGTACCCTAACCCTAACCCTAACCCTAACCTATACCCTACGCCGTACCCTCACCCGTACCCTCACCCGTACCCTAAGCCGTACCCTAACCCTAACCCTAACCCTAACCCTAACCCTAAACCTAACCCATACCCTACGCCGTACCCTAACCCGTACCCTAACCCGTATCCTAAGCCGTACCCTAACCCTAACCAATACCCTACGCAGTACCCTCACCCGTACCCTCACCCGTACCCTAAGCCGTACCCTAACCCTAACCCTAACCCTAACCCTAATCCTAACCCCTACCCTACGCCGTACCCTCACCCGTACCCTATCTCATACCCTAAGCCGTACCCTAACCATAACACTAACCCTAACCCTAACCCTACCCCTAAACTACCCTTGACTGCTTTTGCCTCCATTAGATTTCCTAAGCACTAGTGTTTTAAGGAATAGGTTAAAAAGAAAATCCTAATGTGATTTTTTTATAATGTGTTTATTCTTTATCTTATCCTAGTGACTAAAATCTTCTCCATGGCTGGACCCCAAATAATATTCCTTTACGTGCTAAGTGGTATCTAGAGAGTGGGATAGGTTTAATAAATACCCTAATCCTAACGTGTACCCTAACCCTAACCCATACCCTAACCCTAACGTGTACCCTAACCCTAACCCACACCCTAACCCTAACACGTACGCTAATCCTAACCCGTACCCTAAACCAATCCCTAACCCTAAAACTAACCCTAACCCTAACCCATACCCTACGCCGTACCCTCACCCGTACCCTAAACCATACCCTAAGCCGTACCCTAAACCTAACCCTAACCCTAACCCATACGCTACGCCGTACCCTCACCCGTACCCTAACCCGTATCCTAAGCCGTACCCTAACCCTAACCCTAACCCTAACCTATACCCTACGCCGTACCCTCACCCGTACCCTCACCCGTACCCTAAGCCGTACCCTAACCCTAACCCTAACCCTAACCCTAACCCTAACCCTAACCCATACCCTACGCCGTACCCTCACCCGTACCCTAACCCGTACCCTAAGCCGTACCCTAACCCTAACCCTAACCCTATCCCATACGCTACGCCGTACCCTCACCCGTACCCTAACCCGTATCCTAAGCCTGACCCTATCCCTAACCCTAACCCTAACCTATACCCTAGGCCGTACCCTCACCCGTACCCTAACCCGTACCCTAAGCCGTACCCTAACCCTAACCCTAACCCTAACCCTAAACCTAACCCATACCCTACGCCGTACCCTAACCCGTACCCTAACCCGTATCCTAAGCCGTACCCTAACCCTAACCAATACCCTACGCAGTACCCTCACCCGTACCCTCACCCGTACCCTAAGCCGTACCCTAACCCTAACCCTAACCCTAACCCTAATCCTAACCCCTACCCTACGCCGTACCCTCACCCGTACCCTATCTCATACCCTAAGCCGTACCCTAACCATAACACTAACCCTAACCCTAACCCTACCCCTAAACTACCCTTGACTGCTTTTGCCTCCATTAGATTTCCTAAGCACTAGTGTTTTAAGGAATAGGTTAAAAAGAAAATCCTAATGTGATTTTTTTATAATGTGTTTATTCTTTATCTTATCCTAGTGACTAAAATCTTCTCAATGGCTGGACCCCAAATAATATTCCTTTACGTGCTAAGTGGTATCTAGAGAGTGGGATAGGTTTAATAAATACCCTAATCCTAACGTGTACCCTAACCCTAACCCATACCCTAACCCTAACGCGTACCCTAACCCTAACCCAAACCCTAACCCTAACACGTACGCTAATCCTAACCCGTACCCTAAACCAATCCCTAACCCTAAAACTAACCCTAACCCTAACCCTAACCCTAACCCATACCCTACGCCGTACCCTCACCCGTACCCTAAGCCGTACCCTAACCCTAACCCTAACCCTAACACATACGCTACGCCGTACCCTCACCCGTACCCTAACCCGTATCTTATGCCGTACCCTAACCCTAACCCTAACCCTAACCTATACCCTACGCCGTACCCTCACCCGTACCCTAACCCGTACCCTAAGCCGTACCCTAACCCTAACCCTAACCCTAACCCATACCCTATGCCGTACCCTAACCCGTACCCTAACCCGTATCCTAAGCCGTACCCTAACCCTAACCAATACCCTACGCAGTACCCTCACCCGTACCCTAAGCCGTACCCTAACCCTAACCCTAACTCTAACCCCTACCCTACGCCGTACCCTCACCCGTACCCTATCCCATACCCTAAGCCGTACCCTAACCCTAACACTAACCCTAACCCTAACTCTAACCCTAAACTACCCTTGACTGCTTTTGCCTCCATTTGATTTCCTAAGCACTAGTGTTTTAAGGAACAGGTTAAAAAGAAAATCCTAATGTGATTTTTTTATAATGTGTTTATTCTTTATCTTATCCTAGTGACTAAAATCTTCTCCATGGCTGGACCCCAAATAATATTCCTTTACGTGCTAAGTGGTATCTAGAGAGTGGGATAGGTTTAATAAATACCCTAATCCTAACGTGTACCCTAACCCTAACCCACACCCTAACCCTAACACGTACGCTAATCCTAACCCGTACCCTAAACCAATCCCTAACCCTAAAACTAACCCTAACCCTAACCCTAACCCTAACCCATACCCAACGCCGTACCCTCACCAGTACCCTAACCCATACCCTAAGCCGTACCGTAACCCTAACCCTAACCCATACGCTACGCCGTACCCTCACCCGTACCCTCACCCGTACCCTAAGCCGTACCCTAACCCTAACCCTAACCCTAACGCTAACCCATACCCTACGCCGTACCCTCACCCGTACCCTAACCCGTACCCTAAGCCGTACCCTAACCCTAAACCTAACCCTAACCCATACGCTACGCCGTACCCTCACCCGTACCCTAACCCGTATCCTAAGCCGTACCCTAACCCTAACCCTAACCCTAACCTATACCCTACGCCGTACCCTCACCCGTACCCTAACCCGTACCCTAAGCCGTACCCTAAGCCGTACCCTAACCCTAACCCTAACCCTAACCCATAACCTACGCCGTACCCTAACCCGTACCCTAACCCCGTATCCTAAGCCGTACCCTAACCCTAACCAATACCCTACGCAGTACCCTCACCCGTACCCTCACCCGTACCCTAAGCCGTACCCTAACCCTAACCCTAACCCTAACCCTAACCCTAACCCCTACCCTTTGCCGTACCCTCACCCGTACCCTATCCCATACCCTAAGCCGTACCCTAACCCTAACACTAACCCTAACCCTAACCCTAACCCTAAACTACCCTTGACTGCTTTTGCCTCCATTAGATTTCCTAAGCACTAGTGTTTTAAGGAACAGGTTAAAAAGAAAATCCTAATGTGATTTTTTTATAATGTGTTTATTCTTTATCTTATCCTAGTGACTAAAATCTTCTCCATGGCTGGACCCCAAATAATATTCCTTTACGTGCTAAGTGGTATCTAGAGAGTGGGATAGGTTTAATAAATACCCTAATCCTAACGTGTACCCTAACCCTAACCCACACCCTAACCCTAACACGTACGCTAATCCTAACCCGTACCCTAAACCAATCCCTAACCCTAAAACTAACCCTAACCCTAACCCTAACCCTAACCCATACCCAACGCCGTACCCTCAACAGTACCCTAACCCATACCCTAAGCCGTACCGTAACCCTAACACTAACCCATACGCTACGCCGTACCCTCACCCGTACCCTCACCCGTACCCTAAGCCGTACCCTAACCCTAACCCTAACCCTAACCCTAACCCATACCCTACGCCGTACCCTCACCCGTACCCTAACCCGTCCCCTAAGCCGTACCCTAACCCTAAACCTAACCCTAACCCATACGCTACGCCCTACCCTCACCCGTACCCTAACCCGTATCCTAAGCCGTACCCTAACCCTAACCCTAACCCTAACCTATACCCTACGCCGTACCCTCACCCGTACCCTAACCCGTACCCTAACCCGTCCCCTAAGCCGTACCCTAAACCTAAACCTAACCCTAACCCATACGCTACGCCCTACCCCTCACCCGTACCCTAACCCGTATCCTAAGCCGTACCCTAACCCTAACCCTAACCCTAACCCATACCCTACGCCGTACCCTAACCCGTACCCTAACCCGTATCCTAAGCCGTACCCTAACCCTAACCAATACCCTACGCAGTACCCTCACCCGTACCCTCACCCGTATCCTAAGCCGTACCCTAACCCTAACCCTAACCCTAACCCTAACCCTAACCCTAACCCCTACCCTACGCCGTACCCTCACCCGTACCCTATCCCATACCCTAAGCCGTACCCTAAACCTAACACTAACCCTAACCCTAACCCTAACCCTAAACTACCCTTTACTGCTTTTGCCTCCATTAGATTTCCTAAGCACTAGTGTTTTAAGAAACAGGTTAAAAAGAAAATCCTAATGTGATTTTTTTATAATGTGTTTATTCTTTATCTTATCCTAGTGACTAAAATCTTCTCCAGGGCTGGAACCCAAATAATATTCCTTTACGTGCTAAGTGGTATCTAGAGAGTGGGATAGGTTTAATAAATACCCTAATCCTAACGTGTACCCTAACCCTAACCCATACCCTAACCCTAACGCGTACCCTAACCCTAACCCAAACCCTAACCCTAACACGTATGCTAATCCTAACCCGTACCCTAAACCAATCCCTAACCCTAAAACTAACCCTAACCCTAACCCTAACCCATACCCTACGCCGTAACCTCACCCGTACCCTAACCCGTACCCTAAGCCGTACCCTAACCCTAACCCTAACCCTAACCCATACGCTATGCCGTACCCTCACCCGTACCCTAACCCGTATCCTAAGCCGTACCCTAACCCTAACCCTAACCCTAACCTATACCCTACGCCGTACCCTCACCCGTACCCTAACCCGTACCCTAAGCCGTACCCTAACCCTAACCCTAACCCTAACCCTAACCCTAACCCATACCCTACCCCGTACCCTAACCCGTATCCTAAGCCGTACCCTAACCCTAACCAATACCCTACGCAGTACCCTCACCCGTACCCTCACCCGTACCCTAAGCCGTACCCTAACCCTAACCCTAACCCTAACCCTAACCCTAACCCTAACCCCTACCCTACGCTGTACCCTCACCCGTACCCTATCCCATACCCTAAGCCGTACCCTAACCCTAACACTAACCCTAACCCTAACCCTAACTCTAAACTACCCTTGACTGCTTTTGCCTCCATTAGATTTCCTAAGCACTAGTGTTTTAAGGAACAGGTTAAAAAGAAAATCCTAATGTGATTTTTTTATAATGTGTTTATTCTTTATCTTATCCTAGTGACTAAAATCTTCTCCATGGCTGGACCCCAAATAATATTCCTTTACGTGCTAAGTGGTATCTAGAGAGTGGGATAGGTTTAATAAATACCCTAATCCTAACGTGTACCCTAACCCTAACCCACACCCTAACCCTAACACGTACGCTAATCCTAACCCGTACCCTAAACCAATCCCTAACCCTAAAACTAACCCTAACCCTAACCCTAACCCTAACCCATACCCTACGCCGTACCCTCACCCGTACCCTAACCCGTACCCTAAGCCGTACCCTAACCCTAACCCTAACCCATACGCTACGCCGTACCCTCACCCGTACCCTAACCCGTATCCTAAGCCGTACCCTAACCCTAACCCTAACCCTAACCTATACCCTACGCCGTACCCTCACCCGTACCCTCACCCGTACCCTAAGCCGTACCCTAACCCTAACCCTAACCCTAACCCTAACCCATACCCTACGCCGTACCCTCACCCGTACCCTAACCCGTACCCTAAGCCGTACCCTAACCCTAAACCTAACCCTAACCCATACGCTACGCCGTACCCTCACCCGTACCCTAACCCGTATCCTAAGCCGTACCCTAACCCTAACCCTAACCCTAACCTTTACCCTACGCCGTACCCTCACCCGTACCCTAACCCGTACCCTAAGCCGTACCCTAAGCCGTACCCTAACCCTAACCCTAACCCATACCCTACGCCGTACCCTAACCCGTACCCTAACCCGTATCCTTAGCCGTACCCTAACCCTAACCAATACCCTACGCAGTACCCTCACCCGTACCCTCACCCGTACCCTAAGCCGTACCCTAACCCTAACCCTAACCCTAACCCTAACGCCTACCCTACGCCGTAACCTCACCCGTACCCTATCCCATACCCTAAGCCGTACCCTAACCCTAACACTAACCCTAACCCTAACCCTAACCCTAAACTACCCTTGACTGCTTTTGCCTCCATTAGATTTCCTAAGCACTAGTGTTTTAAGGAACAGGTTAAAAAGAAAATCCTAATGTGCTTTTTTTATAATGTGTTTATTCTTTATCTTATCCTAGTGACTAAAATCTTCTCCATGGCTGGACCCCAAATAATATTCCTTTACGTGCTAAGTGGTATCTAGAGAGTGGGATAGGTTTAATAAATACCCTAATCCTAACGTGTACCCTAACCCTAACCCATACCCTAACCCTAACGCGTACCCTAACCCTAACCCAAACCCTAACCCTAACACGTACGCTAATCCTAACCCGTACCCTAAAACAATCCCTAACCCTAAAACTAACCCTAACCCTAACCCTAACCCTAACCCATACCCTACGCCGTACCCTCACCCGTACCCTAACCCGTACCCTAAGCCGTACCCTAAGCCGTACCCTAACCCTAACCCTAACCCATACCCTACGCCGTACCCTAACCCGTACCCTAACCCGTATCCTAAGCCGTACCCTAACCCTAACCAATACCCTACGCAGTACCCTCACCCGTACCCTCACCCGTACCCTAAGCCGTACCCTAACCCTAACCCTAACCCTAACCCTAACGCCTACCCTACGCCGTACCCTCACCCGTACCCTATCCCATACCCTAAGCCGTACCCTAACCCTAACACTAACCCTAACCCTAACCCTAACCCTAAACTACCCTTGACTGCTTTTGCCTCCATTAGATTTCCTAAGCACTAGTGTTTTAAGGAACAGGTTAAAAAGAAAATCCTAATGTGATTTTTTTATAATGTGTTTATTCTTTATCTTATCCTAGTGACTAAAATCTTCTCCATGGCTGGACCCCAAATAATATTCCTTTACGTGCTAAGTGGTATCTAGAGAGTGGGATAGGTTTAATAAATACCCTAATCCTAACGTGTACCCTAACCCTAACCCATACCCTAACCCTAACGCGTACCCTAACCCTAACCCAAACCCTAACCCTAACACGTACGCTAATCCTAACCCGTACCCTAAACCAATCCCTAACCCTAAAACTAACCCTAACCCTAACCCTAACACTAACCCTAACCCTAACCCTAACCCTAAACTACCCTTGACTGCTTTTGCCTCCATTAGATTTCCTAAGCACTAGTGTTTTAAGGAACAGGTTAAAAAGAAAATCCTAATGTGATTTTTTTATAATGTGTTTATTCTTTATCTTATCCTAGTGACTAAAATCTTCTCCATGGCTGGACCCCAAATAATATTCCTTTACGTGCTAAGTGGTATCTAGAGAGTGGGATAGGTTTAATAAATACCCTAATCCTAACGTGTACCCTAACCCTAACCCACACCCTAACCCTAACACGTACGCTAATCCTAACCCGTACCCTAAACCAATCCCTAACCCTAAAACTAACCCTAACCCTAACCCTAACCCTAACCCATACCCAACGCCGTACCCTCACCAGTACCCTAACCCATACCCTAAGCCGTACCGTATCCCTAACCCTAACCCATACGCTACGCCGTACCCTCACCCGTACCCTCACCCGTACCCTAAGCCGTACCCCAACCCTAACCCTAACCCTAACCCATACGCTATGCCGTACCCTCACCCGTACCCTAACCCGTATCCTAAGCCGTACCCTAACCCTAACCCTAACCCTAACCTATACCCTACGCCGTACCCTCACCCGTACCCTAACCCGTACCCTAAGCCGTACCCTAAGCCGTACCCTAACCCTAACCCTAACCCTAACCCATACCCTACGCCGTACCCTAACCCGTATCCTAAGCCGTACCCTAACCCTAACCAATACCCTACGCAGTACCCTCACCCGTACCCTCACCCGTACCCTAAGCCGTACCCTAACCCTAACCCTAACCCTAACCCTAACCCTAACCCTAACCCCTACCCTTTGCCGTACCCTCACCCGTACCCTATCCCATACCCTAACCCACACCCTAACCCTAACACGTACGCTAATCCTAACCCGTACCCTAAACCAATCCCTAACCCTAAAACTAACCCTAACCCTAACCCTAACCCTAACCCATACCCAACGCCGTACCCTCACCAGTACCCTAACCCATACACTAAGCCGTACCGTAACCCTAACCCTAACCCATACGCTACGCCGTACCCTCACCCGTACCCTCACCCGTACCCTAAGCCCTACCCTAACCCTAACCCTAACCCTAACCCTAACCCATACCCTACGCCGTACCCTCACCCGTACCCTAACCCGTCCCCTAAGCCGTACCCTAACCCTAAACCTAACCCTAACCCATACGCTACGCCCTACCCTCACCCGTACCCTAACCCGTATCCTAAGCCGTACCCTAGCCCTAACCCTAACCCTAACCTATACCCTACGCCGTACCCTCACCCGTACCCTAACCCGTACCCTAACCCGTACCCTAAGCCGTACCCTAACCCTAAACCTAACCCTAACACATACGCTACGCCCTACCCTCACCCGTACCCTAACCCGTATCCTAAGCCGTACCCTAACCCTAACCCTAACCCTAACCCATACCCTACGCCGTACCCTAACCCGTACCCTAACCCGTATCCTAAGCCGTACCCTAACCCTAACCAATACCCTACGCAGTACCCTCACCCGTACCCTCACCCGTATCCTAAGCCGTACCCTAACCCTAACCCTAACCCTAACCCTAACCCTAACCCTAACCCTAACCCCTACCCTACGCCGTACCCTCACCCGTACCCTATCCCATACCCTAAGCCGTACCCTAACCCTAACAGTAACCCTAACCCTAACCCTAACCCTAAACTACCCTTTACTGCTTTTGCCTCCATTAGGTTTCCTAAGCACTAGTGTTTTAAGGAACAGGTTAAAAAGAAAATCCTAATGTGATTTTTTTATAATGTGTTTATTCTTTATCTTATCCTAGTGACTAAAATCTTCTCCAGGGCTGGAACCCAAATAATATTCCTTTACGTGCTAAGTGGTATCTAGAGAGTGGGATAGGTTTAATAAATACCCTAATCCTAACGTGTACCCTAACCCTAACCCATACCCTAACCCTAACGCGTACCCTAACCCTAACCCAAACCCTAACCCTAACACGTACGCTAATCCTAACCCGTACCCTAAACCAATCCCTAACCCTACAAACTAACCCTAACCCTAACCCTAACCCATACCCTACGCCGTAACCTCACCCGTACCCTAACCCGTACCCTAAGCCGTACCCTAACCCTAACCCTAACCCTAACCCATACGCTACGCCGTACCCTCACCCGTACCCTAACCCGTATCCTAAGCCGTACCCTAACCCTAACCCTAACCCTAACTTATACCCTACGCCGTACCCTCACCCGTACCCTAACCCGTACCCTAAGCCGTACCCTAACCCTAACCCTAACCCTAACCCTAACCCTAACCCATACCCTACCCCGTACCCTAACCCGTATCCTAAGCCGTACCCTAACCCTAACCCATACGCTACGCCGTACCCTCACCCGTACCCTAACCCGTATCCTAAGCCGTACCCTAACCCTAACCCTAACCCTAACCTATACCCTACGCCGTACCCTCACCCGTACCCTCACCCGTACCCTAAGCCGTACCCTAACCCTAACCCTAACCCTAACCCTAACCCATATCCTACGCCGTACCCTCACCCGTACCCTAACCCGTACCCTAAGCCGTACCCTAACCCTAAACCTAACCCTAACCCATACGCTACGCCGTACCCTCACCCGTACCCTAACCCGTATCCTAAGCCGTACCCTAACCCTAACCCTAACCCTAACCTTTACCCTACGCCGTACCCTCACCCGTACCCTAACCCGTACCCTAAGCCGTACCCTAAGCCGTACCCTAACCCTAACCCTAACCCATACCCTACGCCGTAACCTAACCCGTACCCTAACCCGTATCCTAAGCCGTACCCTAACCCTAACCAATACCCTACGCAGTACCCTCACCCGTACCCTCACCCGTACCCTAAGCCGTACCCTAACCCTAACCCTAACCCTAACCCTAACGCCTACCCTACGCCGTACCCTCACCCGTACCCTATCCCATACCCTAAGCCGTACCCTAACCCTAACACTAACCCTAACCCTAACCCTAACCCTAAACTACCCTTGACTGCTTTTGCCTCCATTAGATTTCCTAAGCACTAGTGTTTTAAGGAACAGGTAAAAAGAAAATCCTAATGTGATTTTTTTATAATGTGTTTATTCTTTATCTTATCCTAGTGACTAAAATCTTCTCCATGGCTGGACCCCAAATAATATTCCTTTACGTGCTAAGTGGTATCTAGAGAGTGGGATAGGTTTAATAAATACCCTAATCCTAACGTGTACCCTAACCCTAACCCATACCCTAACCCTAACGCGTACCCTAACCCTAACCCAAACCCTAACCCTAACACGTACGCTAATCCTAACCCGTACCCTAAAACAATCCCTAACCCTAAAACTAACCCTAACCCTAACCCTAACCCTAACCCATACCCTACGCCGTACCCTCACCCGTACCCTAACCCGTACCCTAAGCCGTACCCTAAGCCGTACCCTAACCCTAACCCTAACCCATACCCTACGCCGTACCCTAACCCGTACCCTAACCCGTATCCTAAGCCGTACCCTAACCCTAACCAATACCCTACGCAGTACCCTCACCCGTACCCTCACCCGTACCCTAAGCCGTACCCTAACCCTAACCCTAACCCTAACCCTAACGCCTACCCTACGCCGTACCCTCACCCGTACCCTATCCCATACCCTAAGCCGTACCCTAACCCTAACACTAACCCTAACCCTAACCCTAACCCTAAACTACCCTTGACTGCTTTTGCCTCCATTAGATTTCCTAAGCACTAGTGTTTTAAGGAACAGGTTAAAAAGAAAATCCTAATGTGATTTTTTTATAATGTGTTTATTCTTTATCTTATCCTAGTGACTAAAATCTTCTCCATGGCTGGACCCCAAATAATATTCCTTTACGTGCTAAGTGGTATCTAGAGAGTGGGATAGGTTTAATAAATACCCTAATCCTAACGTGTACCCTAACCCTAACCCATACCCTAACCCTAACGCGTACCCTAACCCTAACCCAAACCCTAACCCTAACACGTACGCTAATCCTAACCCGTACCCTTAACCAATCCCTAACCCTAAAACTAACCCTAACCCTAACCCTAACCCATACCCTACGCCGTACCCTCACCCGTACCCTAACCCGTACCCTAAGCCGTACCCTAACCCTAAACCTAACCCTAACCCATGTGCTACGCCGTACCCTCACCCGTACCCTAACCCGTATCCTAAGCCGTACCCTAACCCTAACACTAACCCTAACCTATACCCTACGCCGTACCCTCACCCGTACCCTAACCCGTACCCTAAGCCGTACCCTAACCCTAACACTAACCCTAACCCTAACCCTAACACATACCCTACGCCGTACCCTCACCCGTACCCTCACCCGTACCCTAAGCCGTACCCTAACCCTAACCCTAACCCTAACCCTAACCCTAACCCCTACCCTACGCCGTACCCTCACCCGTACCCTATCCCATACCCTAAGCCGTACCCTAACGCTAACACTAACCCTAACCCTAACCATAACTCTAAACTACCCTTGACTGCTTTTGCCTCCATTAGATTTCCTAAGCACTAGTGTTTTAAGGAACAGGTTAAAAAGAAAATCCTAATGTGATTTTTTTATAATGTGTTTATTCTTTATCTTATCCTAGTGACTGAAATCTTCTCCATGGCTGGACCCCAAATAATATTCCTTTACGTGCTAAGTGGTATCTAGAGAGTGGGATAGGTTTAATAAATACCCTAATCCTAACGTGTACCCTAACCCTAACCCACACCCTAACCCTAACACATACGCTAATCCTAACCCGTACCCTAAACCAATCCCTAACCCTAAAACTAACCCTAACCCTAACCCTAACCCTAACCCATATCCTACGCCGTACCCTCACCCGTACCCTAACCCGTACCCTAAGCCGTACCCTAACCCTAACCCTAACCCATACGCTACGCCGTACCCTCACCCGTACCCTAACCCGTATCCTAAGCCGTACCCTAACCCTAACCAATACCCTACGCAGTACCCTCACCCGTACACTCACCCGTACCCTAAGCCGTACCCTAACCCTAACCCTAACCCTAACCCTAACGCCTACCCTACGCCGTACCCTCACCCGTACCCTATCCCATACCCTAAGCCGTAGCCTAACCCTAACACTAACCCTAACCCTAACCCTAACCCTAAACTACCCTTGACTGCTTTTGCCTCCATTAGATTTCCTAAGCACTAGTGTTTTAAGGAACAGGTTAAAAAGAAAATCCTAATGTGATTTTTTTATAATGTGTTTATTCTTTATCTTATCCTAGTGACTAAAATCTTCTCCATGGCTGGACCCCAAATAATATTCCTTTACGTGCTAAGTGGTATCTAGAGAGTGGGATAGGTTTAATAAATACCCTATTCCTAACGTGTACCCTAACCCTAACCCATACCCTAACCCTAACGCGTACCCTAACCCTAACCCAAACCCTAACCCTAACACGTACGCTAATCCTAACCCGTACCCTAAAACAATCCCTAACCCTAAAACTAACCCTAACCCTAACCCTAACCCTAACCCATACCCTACGCCGTACCCTCACCCGTACACTAACCCGTACCCTAAGCCGTACCCTAAGCCGTACCCTAACCCTAACCCTAACCCTAACCCATACGCTACGCCGTACCCTCACCCGTACCCTAACCCGTATCCTAAGCCCGTACCCTAACCCTAACCCTAACCCTAACCTATACCCTACGCCGTACCCTCACCCGTACCCTAACCCGTACCCTAAGCCGTACCCTAACCCTAACCCTAACCCTAACCCTAACCCATACCCTACCCCGTACCCTAACCCGTATCCTAAGCCGTACCCTAACCCTAACCAATACCCTACGCAGTACCCTCACCCGTACCCTCACCCGTACCCTAAGCAGTACCCTAACCCTAACCCTAACCCTAACCCTAACCCTAACCCTAACCCCTACCCTACGCCGTACCCTCACCCGTACCCTATCCCATACCCTAAGCCGTACCCTAACCCTAACACTAACCCTAACCCTAACTCTAACCCTAAACTACCCTTGACTGCTTTTGCCTCCATTAGATTTCCTAAGCACTAGTGTTTAAGGAACAGGTTAAAAAGAAAATCCTAATGTGATTTTTTTATAATGTGTTTATTCTTTATCTTATCCTAGTGACTAAAATCTTCTCCAGGGCTGGAACCCAAATAATATTCCTTTACGTGCTAAGTGGTATCTAGAGAGTGGGATAGGTTTAATAAATACCCTAATCCTAACGTGTACCCTAACCCTAACCCACACCCTAACCCTAACACGTACGCTAATCCTAACCCGTACCCTAAACCAATCCCTAACCCTAAAACTAACCCTAACCCTAACCCTAACCCTAACCCATACCCAACGCCGTACCCTCACCCGTACCCTAACCCATACCCTAAGCCGTACCGTAACCCTAACCCTAACCCATACGCTACGCCGTACCCTCACCCGTACCCTCACCCGTACCCTAAGCCGTACCCTAACCCTAACCCTAACCCTAACCCTAACCCATACCCTACGCCGTACCCTCACCCGTACCCTAACCCGTACCCTAAGCCGTACCCTAACCCTAAACCTAACCCTAACCCATACGCTACGCCGTACCCTCACCCGTACCCTAACCCGTATCCTAAGCCGTACCCTAACCCTAACCCTAACCCTAACCTATACCCTACGCCGTACCCTCACCCGTACCCTAACCCGTACCCTAAGCCGTACCCTAACCCTAACCCTAACCCTAACCCATACCCTACGCCGTACCCTAACCCGTACCCTAACCCGTATCCTAAGCCGTACCCTAACCCTAACCAATACCCTACGCAGTACCCTCACCCGTACCCTCACCCGTACCCTAAGCCGTACCCTAACCCTAACCCTAACCCTAACCCTAACCCTAACCCTAACCCCTACCCTACGCCGTACCCTCACCCGTACCCTATCCCATACCCTAAGCCGTACCCTAACCCTAACACTAACCCTAACCCTAACCCTAACCCTAAACTACCCTTGACTGCTTTTGCCTCCATTAGATTTCCTAAGCACTAGTGTTTTAAGGAACAGGTTAAAAAGAAAATCGTAATGTGATTTTTTTATAATGTGTTTATTCTTTATCTTATCCTAGTGACTAAAATCTTCTCCAGGGCTGGAACCCAAATAATATTCCTTTACGTGCTAAGTGGTATCTAGAGAGTGGGATAGGTTTAATAAATACCCTAATCCTAACGTGTACCCTAACCCTAACCCATACCCTAACCCTAACGCGTACCCTAACCCTAACCCAAACCCTAACCCTAACACGTACGCTAAACCTAACCCGTACCCTAAACCAATCCCTAACCCTAAAACTAACCCTAACCCTAACCCTAACCCATACCCTACGCCGTACCCTCACCCGTAACCTAACCCGTACCCTAAGCCGTACCCTAACCCTAACCCTAACCCTAACCCATACGCTACGCCGTACCCTCACCCGTACCCTAACCCGTATCCTAAGCCGTACCCTAACCCTAACCCTAACCCTAACCTATACCCTACGCCGTACCCTCACCCGTACCCTAACCCGTACCCTAAGCCGTACCCTAACCCTAACCCTAACCCTAACCCTAACCCATACCCTACCCCGTACCCTAACCCGTATCCTAAGCCGTACCCTAACCCTAACCAATACCCTACGCAGTACCCTCACCCGTACCCTCACCCGTACCCTAAGCAGTACCCTAACCCTAACCCTAACCCTAACCCCTACCCTACGCCGTACCCTCACCCGTACCCTATCCCATACCCTAAGCCGTACCCTAACCCTAACACTAACCCTAACCCTAACTCTAACCCTAAACTACCCTTGACTGCTTTTGCCTCCATTAGATTTCCTAAGCACTAGTGTTTTAAGGAACAGGTTAAAAAGAAAATCCTAATGTGATTTTTTATAATGTGTTTATTCTTTATCTTATCCTAGTGACTAAAATCTTCTCCATGGCTGGACCCCAAATAATATTCCTTTACGTGCTAAGTGGTATCTAGAGAGTGGGATAGGTTTAATAAATACCCTAATCCTAACGTGTACCCTAACCCTAACCCACACCCTAACCCTAACACGTACGCTAATCCTAACCCGTACCCTAAACCAATCCCTAACCCTAAAACTAAACCTAACCCTAACCCTAACCCTAACCCATACCCAACGCCGTACCCTCACCAGTACCCTAACCCATACCCTAAGCCGTACCGTAACCCTAACCCTAACCCATACGCTACGCCGTACCCTCACCCGTACCCTCACCCGTACCCTAAGCCGTACCCTAACCCTAACCCTAACCCTAACCCTAACCCATACCCTACGCCGTACCCTCACCCGTACCCTAACCCGTACCCTAAGCCGTACCCTAACCCTAAACCTAACCCTAACCCATACGCTACGCCGTACCCTCACCCGTACCCTAACCCGTATCCTAAGCCGTACCCGAACCCTAACCCTAACCCTAACTTATACCCTACGCCGTACCCTCACCCGTACCCTAACCCGTACCCTAAGCCGTACCCTAAGCCGTACCCTAACCCTAACCCTAACCCTAACCCATACCCTACGCCGTACCCTAACCCGTACCCTAACCCGTATCCTAAGCCGTACCCTAACCCTAACCAATACCCTACGCAGTACCCTCACCCGTACCCTCACCCGTACCCTAAGCCGTACCCTAACCCTAACCCTAACCCTAACCCTAACCCTAACCCTAACCCCTACCCTACGCCGTACCCTCACCCGTACCCTATCCCATAACCTAAGCCGTACCCTAACCCTAACACTAACCCTAACCCTAACCCTAACCCTAAACTACCCTTGACTGCTTTTGCCTCCATTAGATTTCCTAAGCACTAGTGTTTTAAGGAACAGGTTAAAAAGAAAATCCTAATGTGATTTTTTTATAATGTGTTTATTCTTTATCTTATCCTAGTGACTAAAATCTTCTCCAGGGCTGGAACCCAAATAATATTCCTTTACGTGCTAAGTGGTATCTAGAGAGTGGGATAGGTTTAATAAATACCCTAATCCTAACGTGTACCCTAACCCTAACCCATACCCTAACCCTAACGCGTACCCTAACCCTAACCCAAACCCTAACCCTAACACGTACGCTAATCCTAACCCGTACCCTAAACCAATCCCTAACCCTAAAACTAACCCTAACCCTAACCTTAACCCATACCCTACGCCGTACCCTCACCCGTACCCAACCCGTACCCTAAGCCGTACCCTAACACTAACCCTAACCCTAACCCATACGCTACGCCGTACCCTCACCCGTACCCTAACCCGTATCCTAAGCCGTACCCTAACCCTAACTCTAACCCTAACCTATACCCTACGCCGTACCCTCACCCGTACCCTAACCCGTACCCTAAGCCGTACACTAACCCTAACCCTAACCCTAACCCTAACCCTAACCCATACCCTACCCCGTACCCTAACCCGTATCCTAAGCCGTACCCTAACCCTAACCAATACCCTACGCAGTACCCTCACCCGTACCCTCACCCGTACCCTAAGCCGTACCCTAACCCTAACCCTAACCCTAACCCTAACCCTAACCCTAACCCCTACCCTACGCCGTACCCTCACCCGTACCCTATCCCATACCCTAAGCCGTACCCTAACCCTAACACTAACCCTAACCCTAACCCTAACTCTAAACTACCCTTGACTGCTTTTGCCTCCATTAGATTTCCTAAGCACTAGTGTTTTAAGGAACAGGTTAAAAAGAAAATCCTAATGTGATTTTTTTATAATGTGTTTATTCTTTATCTTATCCTAGTGACTAAAATCTTCTCCATGGCTAGACCCCAAATAATATTCCTTTACGTGCTAAGTGGTATCTAGAGAGTGGGATAGGTTTAATAAATACCCTAATCCTAACGTGTACCCTAACCCTAACCCACACCCTAACCCTAACACGTACGCTAATCCTAACCCGTACCCTAAACCAATCCCTAACCCTAAAACTAACCCTAACCCTAACCCTAACCCTAACCCATACCCTACGCCGTACCCTCACCCGTACCCTAACCCGTACCCTAAGCCGTACCCTAACCCTAACCCTAACCCATACGCTACGCCGTACCCTCACCCGTACCCTAACCCGTATCCTAAGCCGTACCCTAACCCTAACCCTAACCCTAACCTATACCCTACGCCGTACCCTCACCCGTACCCTCACCCGTACCCTAAGCCGTACCCTAACCCTAACCCTAACCCTAACCCTAACCCATACCCTACGCCGTACCCTCACCCGTACCCTAACCCGTACCCTAAGCCGTACCCTAACCCTAAACCTAACCCTAACCCATACGCTACGCCGTACCCTCACCCGTACCCTAACCCGTATCCTAAGCCGTACCCTAACGCTAACCCTAACCCTAACCTTAACCCTACGCCGTACCCTCACCCGTACCCTAACCCGTACCCTAAGCCGTACCCTAAGCCGTACCCTAACCCTAACCCTAACCCATACCCTACGCCGTACCCTAACCCGTACCCTAACCCGTATCCTAAGCCGTACCCTAACCCTAACCAATACCCTACGCAGTACCCTCACCCGTACCCTCACCCGTACCCTAAGCCGTACCCTAACCCTAACCCTAACCCTAACCCTAACGCCTACCCTACGCCGTACCCTCACCCGTACCCTATCCCATACCCTAAGCCGTACCCTAACCCTAACACTAACCCTAACCCTAACCCTAAACTACCCTTGACTGCTTTTGCCTCCATTAGATTTCCTAAGCACTAGTGTTTTAAGGAACAGGTTAAAAAGAAAATCCTAATGTGATTTTTTTATAATGTGTTTATTCTTTATCTTATCCTAGTGACTAAAATCTTCTCCATGGCTGGACCCCAAATAATATTCCTTTACGTGCTAAGTGGTATCTAGAGTGTGGGATAGGTTTAATAAATACCCTAATCCTAACGTGTACCCTAACCCTAACCCATACCCTAACCCTAACGCGTACCCTAACCCTAACCCAAACCCTAACCCTAACACGTACGCTAATCCTAACCCGTACCCTAAAACAATCCCTAACCCTAAAACTAACCCTAACCCTAACCCTAACCCTAACCCATACCCTACGCCGTAACCTCACCCGTACCCTAACCCGTACCCTAAGCCGTATCCTAAGCCGTACCCTAACCCTAACCCTAACCCTAACCCATACGCTACGCCGTACCCTCACCCGTACCCTAACCCGTATCCTAAGCCGTACCCTAACCCTAACCCTAACCCTAACCTATACCCTACGCCGTACCCTCACCCGTACCCTAACCCGTACCCTAAGCCGTACCCTAACCCTAACCCTAACCCTAACCCTAACCCTAACCCATAACCTACCCCGTACCCTAACCCGTATCCTAAGCCGTACCCTAACCCTAACCAATACCCTACGCAGTACCCTCACCCGTACCCTCACCCGTACCCTAAGCAGTACCCTAACCCTAACCCTAACCCTAACCCTAACCCTAACCCTAACCCCTACCCTACGCCGTACCCTCACCCGTACCCTATACCATACCCTAAGCCGTACCCTAACCCTAACACTAACCCTAACCCTAACTCTAACCCTAAACTACCCTTGACTGCTTTTGCCTCCATTAGATTTCCTAAGCACTAGTGTTTTAAGGAACAGGTTAAAAAGAAAATCCTAATGTGATTTTTTTATAATGTGTTTATTCTTTATCTTATCCTAGTGACTAAAATCTTTTCCATGGCTGGACCCCAAATAATATTCCTTTACGTGCTAAGTGGTATCTAGAGAGTGGGATAGGTTTAATAAATACCCTAATCCTAACGTGTACCCTAACCCTAAGCCACACCCTAACCCTAACACGTACGCTAATCCTAACCCGTACCCTAAACCAATCCCTAACCCTAAAACTAACCCTAACCCTAACCCTAACGCTAACCCATACCCAACGCCGTACCCTCACCAGTACCCTAACCCATACCCTAAGCCGTACCGTAACCCTAACCCTAACCCATACGCTACGCCGTACCCTCACCCGTACCCTCACCCGTACCCTAAGCCGTACCCTAACCCTAACCCTAACCCTAACCCTAACCCATACCCTACGCCGTACCCTCATCCGTACCCTAACCCGTACCCTAAGCCGTACCCTAACCCTAACCCTAACCCTAACCCCTACCCTACGCCGTACCCTCACCCGTACCCTATCCCATACCCTAAGCCGTACCCTAACCCTAACACTAACCCTAACCCTAACCCTAACCCTAAACTACCCTTGACTGCTTTTGCCTCCATTAGATTTCCTAAGCACTAGTGTTTTAAGGAACAGGTTAAAAAGAAAATCCTAATGTGATTTTTTTATAATGTGTTTATTCTTTATCTTATCCTAGTGACTAAAATCTTCTCCAGGGCTGGAACCCAAATAATATTCCTTTACGTGCTAAGTGGTATCTAGAGAGTGGGATAGGTTTAATAAATAACCTAATCCTAACGTGTACCCTAACCCTAACCCATACCCTAACCCTAACGCGTACCCTAACCCTAACCCAAACCCTAACCCTAACACGTACGCTAATCCTAACCCGTACCCTAAACCAATCCCTAACCCTAAAACTAACCCTAACCCTAACCCTAACCCATACCCTACGCCGTACCCTCACCCGTACCCTAACCCGTACCGTAAGCCGTACCCTAACCCTAACCCTAACCCTAACCCATACGCTACGCCGTACCCTCACCCGTACCCTAACCCGTATCCTAAGCCGTACCCTAACCCTAACCCTAACCCTAACCTATACCCTACGCCGTACCCTCACCCGTACCCTAACCCGTACCCTAAGCCGTACCCTAACCCTAACCCTAACCCTAACCCTAACCCTAACCCATACCCTACCCCGTACCCTAACCCGTATCCTAAGCCGTACCCTAACCCTAAACAATACCCTACGCAGTACCCTCACCCGTACCCTCACCCGTACCCTAAGCCGTACCCTAACCCTAACCCTAACCCTAACCCTAACCCTAACCCTAACCCCTACCCTACGCCGTACCCTCACCCGTACCCTATCCCATACCCTAAGCCGTACCCTAACCCTAACACTAACCCTAACCCTAACCCTTACTCTAAACTACCCTTGACTGCTTTTGCCTCCATTAGATTTCCTAAGCACTAGTGTTTTAAGGAACAGGTTAAAAAGAAAATCCTAATGTGATTTTTTTATAATGTGTTTATTCTTTATCTTATCCTAGTGACTAAAATCTTCTCCATGGCTGGACCCCAAATAATATTCCTTTACGTGCTAAGTGGTATCTAGAGAGTGGGATAGGTTTAATAAATACCCTAATCCTAACGTGTACCCTAACCCTAACCCATACCCTAACCCTAACGCGTACCCTAACCCTAACCCAAACCCTAACCCTAACACGTACGCTAATCCTAAACCGTACCCTAAACCAATCCCTAACCCTAAAACTAACCCTAACCCTACCCCTAACCCTAACCATACCCTACGCCGTACCCTCACCCGTACCCTAACCCGTACCCTAAGCCGTACCCTAACCCTAACCCTAACCCTAACCCATACGCTACGCCGTACCCTCACCCGTACCCTAACCCGTATCCTAAGCCGTACCCTAACCCTAACCCTAACCCTAACCTATACCCTACGCCGTATCCTCACCCGTACCCTAACCCGTACCCTAAGCCGTACCCTAACCCTAACCCTAACCCTAACCCTAACCCTAACCTATACCCTACGCCGTACCCTCACCCGTACCCTCACCCGTACCCTAAGCCGTACCCTAACCCTAACCCTAACCCTAACCCTAACCCTAACCCTAACCCATACCCTACACCGTACCCTCACCCGTACCCTAACCCGTACCCTAAGCCGTACCCTAACCCTAACCCTAACCCTATCCCATACGCTACGCCGTACCCTCACCCGAACCCTAACCCGTATCCTAAGCCGTACCCTAACCCTAAACCTAACCCTAACCTATACCCTACGCCGTACCCTCACCCGTACCCTAACCCGTACCCTAAGCCGTACCCTAACCCTAACCCTAACCCTAACCCTAACCCTAACCCATACCCTATGCCGTACCCTAACCCGTACCCTAACCCGTATTCTAAGCCGTACCCTAACCCTAAACAATACCCTACGCAGTACCCTCACCCGTACCCTAAGCCGTACCCTAACCCTAACCCTAAACCCTACCCTACGCCGTACCCTCACCCGTACCCTATCCCATACCCTAAGCCGTACCCTAACCCTAACACTAACCCTAACCCTAACTCTAACCCTAAACTACCCTTGACTGCTTTTGCCTCCATTAGATTTCCTAAGCACTAGTGTTTTAAGGAACAGGTTAAAAAGAAAATCCTAATGTGATTTTTTTATAATGTGTTTATTCTTTATCTTATCCAAGTGACTAAAATCTTCTCCATGGCTGGACCCCAAATAATATTCCTTTACGTGCTAAGTGGTATCTAGAGAGTGGGATAGGTTTAATAAATACCCTAATCCTAACGTGTACCCTAACCCTAACCCACACCCTAACCCTAACACATATGCTAATCCTAACCCGTACCCTAAACCAATCCCTAACCCTAAAACTAACCCTAACCCTAACCCTAACCCTAACCCATACCCTACGCCGTACCCTCACCCGTACCCTAACCCGTACCCTAAGCCGTACCCTAACCCTAACCCTAACCCATACGCTACGCCGTACCCTCACCCATACCCTAACCCGTATCCTAAGCCGTACCCTAAACCTAACCCTAACCCTAACCTATACCCTACGCCATACCCTCACCCGTACCCTACGCCGTTCCCTCACCCGTACCCTATCCCATACCCTAAGCCGTACCCTAACCCTAACACTAACCCTAACCCTAACTCTAACCCTAAACTACCCTTGACTGCTTTTGCCTCCATTAGATTTCCTAAGCACTAGTGTTTTAAGGAACAGGTTAAAAAGAAAATCCTAATGTGATTTTTTTATAATGTGTTTATTCTTTATCTTATCCAAGTGACTAAAATCTTCTCCATGGCTGGACCCCAAATAATATTCCTTTACGTGCTAAGTGGTATCTAGAGAGTGGGATAGGTTTAATAAATACCCTAATCCTAACGTGTACCCTAACCCTAACCCACACCCTAACCCTAACACATATGCTAATCCTAACCCGTACCCTAAACCAATCCCTAACCCTAAAACTAACCCTAACCCTAACCCTAACCCTAACCCATACCCTACGCCGTACCCTCACCCGTACCCTAACCCGTACCCTAAGCCGTACCCTAATCCTAACCCTAACCCATACGCTTCGCCGTACCCTCACCCATACCCTAACCCGTATCCTAAGCCGTACCCTAAACCTAACCCTAACCCTAACCTATACCCTACGCCATACCCTCACCCGTACCCTCACCCGTACCCTAAGCCGTACCCTAACCCTAACCCTAACCCTAACCCTAACCCATACGCTACGCCGTACCCTCACCCGTACCCTAACCCGTATCCTAAGCCGTACCCTAACCCTAACCCTAACCCTAACCTATACCCTACGCCGTACCCTCACCCGTACCCTAACCCGTACCCTAAGCCGTACCCTAAGCCGTACCCTAACCCTAACCCTAACCCATACCCTACGCCGTACCCTAACCCATACCCTAACCCGTATCCTAAGCCGTACCCTAACCCTAACCAATACCCTACGCAGTACCCTCACCCGTACCCTCACCCATACCCTAAGCCGTACCCTAACCCTAACCCTAACCCTAACCCTAACCCTAACCCTAACCCTCACCCGTACCCTAAGCCGTACCCTAACCCTAACCCTAACCCTAACCCTAACCCTAACCCTAACCCCTACCCTACGCCGTACCCTCACCCGTACCCTATCCCATACCCTAAGCCGTACCCTAACCCTAACACTAACCCTAACCCTAACCCTAACCCTAAACTACCCTTGACTGCTTTTGCCTCCATTAGATTTCCTAAGCACTAGTGTTTTAAGGAATAGGTTAAAAAGAAAATCCTAATGTGATTTTTTTATAATGTGTTTATTCTTTATCTTATCCTAGTGACTAAAATCTTCTACATGGCTGGACCCCAAATAATATTCCTGTACGTGCTACGTGGTATCTAGAGAGTGGGATACGTTTAATAAATACCCTAATCCTAACGTGTACCCTAACCCTAACCCATACCCTAACCCTAACGCGTACCCTAACCCTAACCCAAACCCTAACCCTAACACGTACGCTAATCCTAACCCGTACCCTAAACCAATCCCTAACCCTAAAACTAACCCTAAACCTAACCCTAACCCATACCCTACGCCGTACCCTCACCCGTACCCTAACCCGTACCCTAAGCCGTACCCTAACCCTAACCCTAACCCTAACCCATACGCTACGCCGTACCCTCACCCGTACCCTAACCCGTATCCTAAGCCGTACCCTAACCCTAACCCTAACCCTAACCTATACCCTACGCCGTAGCCTCACCCGTACCCTAACCCGTACCCTAAACCGTACCCTAACCCTAACCCTAACCCTAACCCTAAACCTAACCCATACCCTACCCCGTACCCTAACCCGTATCCTAAGCCGTACCCTAACCCTAACCAATACCCTACGCAGTACCCTCACCCGTACCCTCACCCGTACCCTAAGCCGTACCCTAACCCTAACCCTAACCCTAACCCTAACCCTAACCCCTACCCTACGCCGTACCCTCACCCGTACCCTATCCCATACCCTAAGCCGTACCCTAACCCTAACACTAACCCTAACCCTAACCCTAACCCTAAATACCCTTGACTTCTTTTGCCTCCATTAGATTTCCTAAGCACTAGTGTTTTAAGGAACAGGTTAAAAAGAAAATCCTAATGTGATTTTTTTATAATGTGTTTATTCTTTATCTTATCCTAGTGACTAAAATCTTCTCCATGGCTGGACCCCAAAAAATATTCCTTTACGTGCTAAGTGGTATCTAGAGAGTGGGGTAGGTTTAATAAATACCCTAATCCTAACGTGTACCCTAACCCTAACCCATACCCTAACCCTACCGCGTACCCTAACCCTAACCCAAACCCTAACCCTAACACGTACGCTAATCCTAAACCGTACCCTAAACCAATCCCTAACCCTAAAACTAACCCTAACCCTACCCCTAACCCTAACCATACCCTACGCCGTACCCTCATCCGTACCCTAACCCGTACCCTAAGCCGTACCCTAACCCTAACCCTAACCCTAACCCATACGCTACGCCGTACCCTCACCCGTACCCTAACCCGTATCCTAAGCCGTACCCTACACCTAACCCTAACCCTAACCTATACCCTATGCCGTACCCTCACCCGTACCCTAAACCGTACCCTAAGCCGTACCCTAACCCTAACCCTAACCCTAACCCATACGCTACGCCGTACCCTAACCCGTACCCTAACCCGTATCCTAAGCCGTACCCTAACCCTAACCAATAACCTACGCAGTACCCTCACCCGTACCCTAAGCCGTACCCTAACCCTAACCCTAACCCTAACCCCTACCCTACGCCGTACCCTCACCCGTACCCTATCCCATACCCTAAGCCGTACCCTAACCCTAACACTAACCCTAACCCTAACCCTAACCCTAAACTACCCTTGACTGCTTTTGCCTCCATTAGATTTCCTAAGCACTAGTGTTTTAAGGAACAGGTTAAAAAGAAAATCCTAATGTGATTTTTTTATAATGTGTTTATTCTTTATCTTATCCTAGTGACTAAAATCTTCTCCATGGCTGGACCCCAAATAATATTCCTTTACGTGCTAAGTGGTATCTAGAGAGAGGGATAGGTTTAATAAATACCCTAATCCTAACGTGTACCCTAACCCTAACCCATACCCTAACCCTAACGTGTACCCTAACCCTAACCCACACCCTAACCCTAACACGTACGCTAATCCTAACCCGTACCCTAAACCAATCCCTAACCCTAAAACTAACCCTAACCCTAACCCTAACCCTAACCCATACCCTACGCCGTACCCTCACCCGTACCCTAAACCGTATCCTAAGCCGTACCCTAAACCTAACCCTAACCCTAACCCATACGCTACGCCGTACCCTCACCCGTACCCTAACCAGTATCCTAAGCCGTACCCTAACCCTAACCCTAACCCTAACCTATACCCTACGCCGTACCCTCACCCGTACCCTCACCCGTACCCTAAGCCGTACCCTAACCCTAACCCTAACCCTAACCCTAACCCTAAACCTAACCCATACCCTACGCCGTACCCTAACCCGTACCCTAACCCGTATCCTAAGCCGTACCCTAACCCTAACCAATACCCTACGCAGTACCCTCACCCGTACCCTGACCCGTACCCTAAGCCGTACCCTAACCCTAACCCTAACCCTAACCCTAATCCTAACCCCTACCCTACGCCGTACCCTCACCCGTACCCTATCTCATACCCTAAGCCGTACCCTAACCATAACACTAACCCTAACCCTAACCCTACCCCTAAACTACCCTTGACTGCTTTTGCCTCCATTAGATTTCCTAAGCACTAGTGTTTTAAGGAATAGGTTAAAAAGAAAATCCTAATGTGATTTTTTTATAATGTGTTTATTCTTTATCTTATCCTAGTGACTAAAATCTTCTCCAGGGCTGGAACCCAAATAATATTCCTTTACGTGCTAAGTGGTATCTAGAGAGTGGGATAGGTTTAATAAATAACCTAATCCTAACGTGTACCCTAACCCTAACCCATACCCTAACCCTAACGCGTACCCTAACCCTAACCCAAACCCTAACCCTAACACGTACGCTAATCCTAACCCGTACCCTAAACCAATCCCTAACCCTAAAACTAACCCTAACCCTAACCCTAACCCATACCCTACGCCGTACCCTCACCCGTACCCTAACCCGTACCCTAAGCCGTACCCTAACCCTAACCCTAACCCTAACCCATACGCTACGCCGTACCCTCACCCGTACCCTAACCCGTATCCTAAGCCGTACCCTAACCCTAACCCTAACCCTAACCTATACCCTACGCCGTACCCTCACCCGTACCCTAACCCGTACCCTAAGCCGTACCCTAACCCTAACCCTAACCCTAACCCTAACCCTAACCCATACCCTACCCCGTACCCTAACCCGTATCCTAAGCCGTACCCTAACCCTAACCAATACCCTACGCAGTACCCTCACCCGTACCCTCACCCGTACCCTAAGCCGTACCCTAACCCTAACCCTAACCCTAACCCTAACCCTAACCCTAACCCCTACCCTACGCCGTACCCTCACCCGTACCCTATCCCATACCCTAAGCCGTACCCTAACCCTAACACTAACCCTAACCCTAACCCTTACTCTAAACTACCCTTGACTGCTTTTGCCTCCATTAGATTTCCTAAGCACTAGTGTTTTAAGGAACAGGTTAAAAAGAAAATCCTAATGTGATTTTTTTATAATGTGTTTATTCTTTATCTTATCCTAGTGACTAAAATCTTCTCCATGGCTGGACCCCAAATAATATTCCTTTACGTGCTAAGTGGTATCTAGAGAGTGGGATAGGTTTAATAAATACCCTAATCCTAACGTGTACCCTAACCCTAACCCATACCCTAACCCTAACGCGTACCCTAACCCTAACCCAAACCCTAACCCTAACACGTACGCTAATCCTAAACCGTACCCTAAACCAATCCCTAACCCTAAAACTAACCCTAACCCTACCCCTAACCCTAACCATACCCTACGCCGTACCCTCACCCGTACCCTAACCCGTACCCTAAGCCGTACCCTAACCCTAACCCTAACCCTAACCCATACGCTACGCCGTACCCTCACCCGTACCCTAACCCGTATCCTAAGCCGTACCCTAACCCTAACCCTAACCCTAACGTATACCCTACGCCGTATCCTCACCCGTACCCTAACCCGTACCCTAAGCCGTACCCTAACCCTAACCCTAACCCTAACCCTAACCCTAACCTATACCCTACGCCGTACCCTCACCCGTACCCTCACCCGTACCCTAAGCCGTACCCTAACCCTAACCCTAACCCTAACCCTAACCCTAACCCTAACCCATACCCTACACCGTACCCTCACCCGTACCCTAACCCGTACCCTAAGCCGTACCCTAACCCTAACCCTAACCCTATCCCATACGCTACGCCGTACCCTCACCCGAACCCTAACCCTTATCCTAAGCCGTACCCTAACCCTAAACCTAACCCTAACCTATACCCTACGCCGTACCCTCACCCGTACCCTAACCCGTACCCTAAGCCGTACCCTAACCCTAACCCTAACCCTAACCCTAACCGTAACCCATACCCTATGCCGTACCCTAACCCGTACCCTAACCCGTATTCTAAGCCGTACCCTAACCCTAAACAATACCCTACGCAGTACCCTCACCCGTACCCTAAGCCGTACCCTAACCCTAACCCTAAACCCTACCCTACGCCGTACCCTCACCCGTACCCTATCCCATACCCTAAGCCGTACCCTAACCCTAACACTAACCCTAACCCTAACTCTAACCCTAAACTACCCTTGACTGCTTTTGCCTCCATTAGATTTCCTAAGCACTAGTGTTTTAAGGAACAGGTTAAAAAGAAAATCCTAATGTGATTTTTTTATAATGTGTTTATTCTTTATCTTATCCAAGTGACTAAAATCTTCTCCATGGCTGGACCCCAAATAATATTCCTTTACGTGCTAAGTGGTATCTAGAGAGTGGGATAGGTTTAATAAATACCCTAATCCTAACGTGTACCCTAACCCTAACCCACACCCTAACCCTAACACATATGCTAATCCTAACCCGTACCCTAAACCAATCCCTAACCCTAAAACTAACCCTAACCCTAACCCTAACCCTAACCCATACCCTACGCCGTACCCTCACCCGTACCCTAACCCGTACCCTAAGCCGTACCCTAACCCTAACCCTAACCCATACGCTACGCCGTACCCTCACCCATACCCTAACCCGTATCCTAAGCCGTACCCTAAACCTAACCCTAACCCTAACCTATACCCTACGCCATACCCTCACCCGTACCCTACGCCGTACCCTCACCCGTACCCTATCCCATACCCTAAGCCGTACCCTAACCCTAACACTAACCCTAACCCTAACTCTAACCCTAAACTACCCTTGACTGCTTTTGCCTCCATTAGATTTCCTAAGCACTAGTGTTTTAAGGAACAGGTTAAAAAGAAAATCCTAATGTGATTTTTTTATAATGTGTTTATTCTTTATCTTATCCAAGTGACTAAAATCTTCTCCATGGCTGGACCCCAAATAATATTCCTTTACGTGCTAAGTGGTATCTAGAGAGTGGGATAGGTTTAATAAATACCCTAATCCTAACGTGTACCCTAACCCTAACCCACACCCTAACCCTAACACATATGCTAATCCTAACCCGTACCCTAAACCAATCCCTAACCCTAAAACTAACCCTAACCCTAACCCTAACCCTAACACATACCCTACACCGTACCCTTACCCGTACCCTAACCCGTACCCTAAGCCGTACCCTAACAGTAACCCTAACCCATACGCTACGCCGTACCCTCACCCATACCCTAACCCGTATCCTAAGCCGTACCCTAAACCTAACCCTAACCCTAACCTATACCCTACGCCATACCCTCACCCGTACCCTCACCCGTACCCTAAGCCGTACCCTAACCCTAACCCTAACCCTAACCCTAACCCATACGCTACGCCGTACCCTCACCCGTACCCTAACCCGTATCCTAAGCCGTACCCTAACCCTAACCCTAACCCTGACCTATACCCTACGCCGTACCCTCACCCGTACCCTATCCCATACCCTACGCCGTACCCTCACCCGTACCCTAAACCGTATCCTAAGCCGTACCCTAAACCTAACCCTAACCCTAACCCATACGCTACGCCGTACCCTCACCCGTACCCTAACCAGTATCCTAAGCCGTACCCTAACCCTAACCCTAACCCTAACCTATACCCTACGCCGTACCCTCACCCGTACCCTCACCCGTACCCTAAGCCGTACCCTAACCCTAACCCTAACCCTAACCCTAACCCTAAACCTAACCCATACCCTACGCCGTACCCTAACCCGTACCCTAACCCGTATCCTAAGCCGTACCCTAACCCTAACCAATACCCTACGCAGTACCCTCACCCGTACCCTCACCCGTACCCTAAGCCGTACCCTAACCCTAACCCTAACCCTAACCCTAATCCTAACCCCTACCCTACGCCGTACCCTCACCCGTACCCTATCTCATACCCTAAGCCGTACCCTAACCATAACACTAACCCTAACCCTAACCCTACCCCTAAACTACCCTTGACTGCTTTTGCCTCCATTAGATTTCCTAAGCACTAGTGTTTTAAGGAATAGGTTAAAAAGAAAATCCTAATGTGATTTTTTTATAATGTGTTTATTCTTTATCTTATCCTAGTGACTAAAATCTTCTCCAGGGCTGGAACCCAAATAATATTCCTTTACGTGCTAAGTGGTATCTAGAGAGTGGGATAGGTTTAATAAATAACCTAATCCTAACGTGTACCCTAACCCTAACCCATACCCTAACCCTAACGCGTACCCTAACCCTAACCCAAACCCTAACCCTAACACGTACGCTAATCCTAACCCGTACCCTAAACCAATCCCTAACCCTAAAACTAACCCTAACCCTAACCCTAACCCATACCCTACGCCGTACCCTCACCCGTACCCTAACCCGTACCCTAAGCCGTACCCTAACCCTAACCCTAACCCTAACCCATACGCTACGCCGTACCCTCACCCGTACCCTAACCCGTATCCTAAGCCGTACCGTAACCCTAACCCTAACCCTAACGTATACCCTACGCCGTACCCTCACCCGTACCCTAACCCGTACCCTAAGCCGTACCCTAACCCTAACCCTAACCCTAACCCTAACCCTAACCCATACCCTACCCCGTACCCTAACCCGTATCCTAAGCCGTACCCTAACCCTAACCAATACCCTACGCAGTACCCTCACCCGTACCCTCACCCGTACCCTAAGCCGTACCCTAACCCTAACCCTAACCCTAACCCTAACCCTAACCCTAACCCCTACCCTACGCCGTACCCTCACCCGTACCCTATCCCATACCCTAAGCCGTACCCTAACCCTAACACTAACCCTAACCCTAACCCTTACTCTAAACTACCCTTGACTGCTTTTGCCTCCATTAGATTTCCTAAGCACTAGTGTTTTAAGGAACAGGTTAAAAAGAAAATCCTAATGTGATTTTTTTATAATGTGTTTATTCTTTATCTTATCCTAGTGACTAAAATCTTCTCCATGGCTGGACCCCAAATAATATTCCTTTACGTGCTAAGTGGTATCTAGAGAGTGGGATAGGTTTAATAAATACCCTAATCCTAACGTGTACCCTAACCCTAACCCATACCCTAACCCTAACGCGTACCCTAACCCTAACCCAAACCCTAACCCTAACACGTACGCTAATCCTAAACCGTACCCTAAACCAATCCCTAACCCTAAAACTAACCCTAACCCTACCCCTAACCCTAACCATACCCTACGCCGTACCCTCACCCGTACCCTAACCCGTACCCTAAGCCGTACCCTAACCCTAACCCTAACCCTAACCCATACGCTACGCCGTACCCTCACCCGTACCCTAACCCGTATCCTAAGCCGTACCCTAACCCTAACCCTAACCCTAACCTATACCCTACGCCGTATCCTCACCCGTACCCTAACCCGTACCCTAAGCCGTACCCTAACCCTAACCCTAACCCTAACCCTAACCTATACCCTACGCCGTACCCTCAACCGTACCCTCACCCGTACCCTAAGCCGTACCCTAACCCTAACCCTAACCCTAACCCTAACCCTAACCCTAACCCATACCCTACACCGTACCCTCACCCGTACCGTAACCCGTACCCTAAGCCGTACCCTAACCCTAACCCTAACCCTATCCCATACGCTACGCCGTACCCTCACCCGAACCCTAACCCGTATCCTAAGCCGTACCCTAACCCTAAACCTAACCCTAACCTATACCCTACGCCGTACCCTCACCCGTAACCTAACCCGTACCCTAAGCCGTACCCTAACCCTAACCCTAACCCTAACCCTAACCCTAACCCATACCCTATGCCGTACCCTAACCCGTACCCTAACCCGTATTCTAAGCCGTACCCTAACCCTAAACAATACCCTACGCAGTACCCTCACCCGTACCCTAAGCCGTACCCTAACCCTAACCCTAAACCCTACCCTACGCCGTACCCTCACCCGTACCCTATCCCATACCCTAAGCCGTACCCTAACCCTAACACTAACCCTAACCCTAACCCTAACCCTAAACTACCCTTGACTGCTTTTGCCTCCATTAGATTTCCTAAGCACTAGTGTTTTAAGGAACAGGTTAAAAAGAAAATCCTAATGTAATTTTTTTATAATGTGTTTATTCTTTATCTTATCCAAGTGACTAAAATCTTCTCCATGGCTGGACCCCAAATAATATTCCTTTACGTGCTAAGTGGTATCTAGAGAGTGGGATAGGTTTAATAAATACCCTAATCCTAACGTGTACCCTAACCCTAACCCACACCCTAACCCTAACACATATGCTAATCCTAACCCGTACCCTAAACCAATCCCTAACCCTAAAACTAACCCTAACCCTAACCCTAACCCTAACCCATACCCTACGCCGTACCCTCACCCGTACCCTAACCCGTACCCTAAGCCGTACCCTAACCCTAACCCTAACCCATACGCTACGCCGTACCCTCACCCATACCCTAACCCGTATCCTAAGCCGTGCCCTAAACCTAACCCTAACCCTAACCTATACCCTACGCCATACCCTCACCCGTACCCTACGCCGTACCCTCACCCGTACCCTATCCCATACCCTAAGCCGTACCCTAACCCTAACACTAACCCTAACCCTAACTCTAACCCTAAACTACCCTTGACTGCTTTTGCCTCCATTAGATTTCCTAAGCACTAGTGTTTTAAGGAACAGGTTAAAAAGAAAATCCTAATGTGATTTTTTTATAATGTGTTTATTCTTTATCTTATCCAAGTGACTAAAATCTTCTCCATGGCTGGACCCCAAATAATATTCCTTTACGTGCTAAGTGGTATCTAGAGAGTGGGATAGGTTTAATAAATACCCTAATCCTAACGTGTACCCTAACCCTAACCCACACCCTAACCCTAACACATATGCTAATCCTAACCCGTACCCTAAACCAATCCCTAACCCTAAAACTAACCCTAACCCTAACCCTAACCCTAACCCATACCCTACGCCGTACCCTCACCCGTACCCTAACCCGTACCCTAAGCCGTACCCTAACCCTAACCCTAACCCATACGCTACGCCGTACCCTCACCCATACCCTAACCCGTATCCTAAGCCGTACCCTAAACCTAACCCTAACCCTAACCTATACCCTACGCCATACCCTCACCCGTACCCTCACCCGTACCCTAAGCCGTACCCTAACCCTAACCCTAACCCTAACCCTAACCCATACGCTACGCCGTACCCTCACCCGTACCCTAACCCGTATCCTAAGCCGTACCCTAACCCTAACCCTAACCCTAACCTATACCCTACGCCGTACCCTCACCCGTACCCTAACCCGTACCCTAAGCCGTACTCTAAGCCGTACCCTAACCCTAACCCTAACCCATACCCTACGCCGTACCCTAACCCATACGCTAACCCGTATCCTAAGCCGTACCCTAACCCTAACCAATACCCTACGCAGTACCCTCACCCGTACCCTCACCCATACCCTAAGCCGTACCCTAACCCTAACCCTAACCCTAACCCTAACCCTAACCCTAACCCCTACCCTACGCCGTACCCTCACCCGTACCCTATCCCATACCCTAAGCCGTACCCTAACCCTAACACTAACCCTAACCCTAACCCTAACCCTAAACTACCCTTGACTGCTTTTGCCTCCATTAGATTTCCTAAGCACTAGTGTTTTAAGGAACAGGTTAAAAAGAAAATCCTAATGTGATTTTTTTATAATGTGTTTATTCTTTATCTTATCCTAGTGACTAAAATCTTCTACATGGCTGGACCCCAAATAATATTCCTGTACGTGCTACGTGGTATCTAGAGAGTGGGATAGGTTTAATAAATACCCTAATCCTAACGTGTACCCTAACCCTAACCCATACCCTAACCCTAACGCGTACCCTAACCCTAACCCAAACCCTAACCCTAACACGTACGCTAATCCTAACCCGTACCCTAAACCAATCCCTAACCCTAAAACTAACCCTAAACCTAACCCTAACCCATACCCTACGCCGTACCCTCACCCGTACCCTAACCCGTACCCTAAGCCGTACCCTAACCCTAACCCTAACCCTAACCCATACGCTACGCCGTACCCTCACCCGTACCCTAACCCGTATCCTAAGCCGTACCCTAACCCTAACCCTAACCCTAACCTATACCCTACGCCGTACCCTCACCCGTACCCTAACCCGTACCCTAACCCTAACCCTAACCCTAACCCTAAACCTAACCCATACCCTACCCCGTACCCTAACCCGTATCCTAAGCCGTACCCTAACCCTAACCAATACCCTACGCAGTACCCTCACCCGTACCCTCACCCGTACCCTAAGCCGTACCCTAACCCTAACCCTAACCCTAACCCTAACCCTAACCCCTACCCTACGCCGTACCCTCACCCGTACCCTATCCCATACCCTAAGCCATACCCTAACCCTAACACTAACCCTAACCCTAACCCTAACCCTAAATACCCTTGACTGCTTTTGCCTCCATTAGATTTCCTAAGCACTAGTGTTTTAAGGAACAGGTTAAAAAGAAAATCCTAATGTGATTTTTTTATAATGTGTTTATTCTTTATCTTATCCTAGTGACTAAAATCTTCTCCATGGCTGGACCCCAAAAAATATTCCTTTACGTGCTAAGTGGTATCTAGAGAGTGGGATAGGTTTAATAAATACCCTAGTCCTAACGTGTACCCTAACCCTAACCCATACCCTAACCCTACCGCGTACCCTAACCCTAACCCAAACCCTAACCCTAACACGTACGCTAATCCTAAACCGTACCCTAAACCAATCCCTAACCCTAAAACTAACCCTAACCCTACCCCTAACCCTAACCATACCCTACGCCGTACCCTCACCCGTACCCTAACCCGTACCCTAAGCCGTACCCTAACCCTAACCCTAACCCTAACCCATACGCTACGCCGTACCCTCACCCGTACCCTAACCCGTATCCTAAGCCGTACCCTAACCCTAACCCTAACCCTAACCTATACCCTATGCCGTACCCTCACCCGTACCCTAAACCGTACCCTAAGCCGTACCCTAACCCTAACCCTAACCCTAACCCATACGCTACGCCGTACCCTAACCCGTACCCTAACCCGTATCCTAAGCCGTACCCTAACCCTAACCAATAACCTACGCAGTACCCTCACCCGTACCCTAAGCCGTACCCTAACCCTAACCCTAACCCTAACCCCTACCCTACGCCGTACCCTCACCCGTACCCTATCCCATACCCTAAGCCGTACCCTAACACTAACACTAACCCTAACCCTAACCCTAACCCTAAACTACCCTTGACTGCTTTTGCCTCCATTAGATTTCCTAAGCACTAGTGTTTTAAGGAACAGGTTAAAAAGAAAATCCTAATGTGATTTTTTTATAATGTGTTTATTCTTTATCTTATCCTAGTGACTAAAATCTTCTCCATGGCTGGACCCCAAATAATATTCCTTTACGTGCTAAGTGGTATCTAGAGAGAGGGATAGGTTTAATAAATACCCTAATCCTAACGTGTACCCTAACCCTAACCCATACCCTAACCCTAACGTGTACCCTAACCCTAACCCACACCCTAACCCTAACACGTACGCTAATCCTAACCCGTACCCTAAACCAATCCCTAACCCTAAAACTAACCCTAACCCTAACCCTAACCCTAACCCATACCCTACGCCGTACCCTCACCCGTACCCTAAACCGTATCCTAAGCCGTACCCTAAACCTAACCCTAACCCTAACCCATACGCTACGCCGTACCCTCACCCGTACCCTAACCAGTATCCTAAGCCGTACCCTAACCCTAACCCTAACCCTAACCTATACCCTACGCCGTACCCTCACCCGTACCCTCACCCGTACCCTAAGCCGTACCCTAACCCTAACCCTAACCCTAACCCTAACCCTAAACCTAACCCATACCCTACGCCGTACCCTAACCCGTACCCTAACCCGTATCCTAAGCCGTACCCTAACCCTAACCAATACCCTACGCAGTACCCTCACCCGTACCCTCACCCGTACCCTAAGCCGTACCCTAACCCTAACCCTAACCCTAACCCTAATCCTAACCCCTACCCTACGCCGTACCCTCACCCGTACCCTATCTCATACCCTAAGCCGTACCCTAACCATAACACTAACCCTAACCCTAACCCTACCCCTAAACTACCCTTGACTGCTTTTGCCTCCATTAGATTTCCTAAGCACTAGTGTTTTAAGGAATAGGTTAAAAAGAAAATCCTAATGTGATTTTTTTATAATGTGTTTATTCTTTATCTTATCCTAGTGACTAAAATCTTCTCAATGGCTGGACCCCAAATAATATTCCTTTACGTGCTAAGTGGTATCTAGAGAGTGGGATAGGTTTAATAAATACCCTAATCCTAACGTGTACCCTAACCCTAACCCATACCCTAACCCTAACGCGTACCCTAACCCTAACCCAAACCCTAACCCTAACACGTACGCTAATCCTAACCCGTACCCTAAACCAATCCCTAACCCTAAAACTAACCCTAACCCTAACCCTAACCCTAACCCATACCCTACGCCGTACCCTCACCCGTACCCTAAGCCGTACCCTAACCCTAACCCTAACCCTAACACATACGCTACGCCGTACCCTCACCCGTACCCTAACCCGTATCTTAAGCCGTACCCTAACCCTAACCCTAACCCTAACCTATACCCTACGCCGTACCCTCACCCGTACCCTAACCCGTACCCTAAGCCGTACCCTAACCCTAACCCTAACCCTAACCCATACCCTATGCCGTACCCTAACCCGTACCCTAACCCGTATCCTAAGCCGTACCCTAACCCTAACCAATACCCTACGCAGTACCCTCACCCGTACCCTAAGCCGTACCCTAACCCTAACCCTAACTCTAAGCCCTACCCTACGCCGTACCCTCACCCGTACCCTATCCCATACCCTAAGCCGTACCCTAACCCTAACACTAACCCTAACCCTAACTCTAACCCTAAACTACCCTTGACTGCTTTTGCCTCCATTAGATTTCCTAAGCACTAGTGTTTTAAGGAACAGGTTAAAAAGAAAATCCTAATGTGATTTTTTTATAATGTGTTTATTCTTTACCTTATCCTAGGGACTAAAATCTTCTCCATGGCTGGACCCCAAATAATATACCTTTACGTGCTAAGTGGTATCTAGAGAGTGGGATAGGTTTAATAAATACCCTAATCCCAACGTGTACACTAACCCTAACCCATACCCTAACCCTAACGCGTACCCTAACCCTAACCCACACCCTAACCCTAACACGTACGCTAATCCTAACCCGTACCCTAAACCAATCCCTAACCCTAAAACTAACCCTAACCCTAACCCTAACCCTAACCCATACCCTACGCCGTACCCTCACCCGTACCCTAACCCATACCCTAAGCCGTACCCTAACCCTAACCCTAACCCTAACCCATACGCTACGCCGTACCCTCACCCGTACCCTAACCCGTATCCTAAGCCGTACCCTAACCCTAACCCTAACCCTAACCTATACCCTACGCCGTACCCTCACCCGTACCCTCACCCATACCCTAAGCCGTACCCTAAACCTAACCCTAACCCTAACCGTAAACCATACCCTACGCCGTACCCTCACCCGTACCCTTACCCGTACCCTAAGCCGTACGCTAACCCTAAACCTAACCCTAACCCATACGCTACGCCGTACCCTCACCCGTACCCTAACCCGTATCCTAAGCCGTACCCTAACCCTAACCCTAACCCTAACCTATACCCTACGCCGTACCCTCACCCGTACCCTAACCCATACCCTGAGCCGTACCCTAAGCCATACCCTAACCCTAACCCTAACCCTAACCCATACCCTACGCCGTACACTAACCCGTACCCTAACCCGTATCCTAAGCCGTACCCTAACCCTAACCAATACCCTACGCAGTACCCTCACCCGTACCCTCACCCGTACCCTAAGCCGTACCCTAACCCTAACCCTAACCCTAACCCTAACCCTAACCCTAACCCCTACCCTACGCCGTACCCTCACCCGTACCCTATCCCATACCCTAAGCCGTACCCTAACCCTAACACTAACCCTAACCCTAACCCTAACCCTAAACTACCCTTGACTGCTTTTGCCTCCATTAGATTTCCTAAGCACTAGTGTTTTAAGGAACAGGTTAAAAAGAAAATCCTAATGTGATTTTTTTATAATGTGTTTATTCTTTATCTTATCCTAGTGACTAAAATCTTCTCCATGGCTGGACCCCAAATAATATTCCTTTACGTGCTAAGTGGTATCTAGAGAGTGGGATAGGTTTAATAAATACCCTAATCCTAACGTGTACCCTAACCCTAACCCACACCCTAACCCTAATTCGTACCCTAACCCTAACCCAAACCCTAACCCTAACAAGTACGCTAATCCAAACCCGTACCCTAAACCAATCCCTAACCCTAAAACTAACCCTAACCATAACCCTAACCCTAACCCATACCCTACGCCGTACCCTCACCCGTACCCTAACCCGTACCCTAAGCCGTACCCTAACCCTAAACCTAACCCTAAACCATACGCTACGCCGTACCCTCACCCGTACCCTAACCCGTATCCTAAGCCGTACCCTAACGCTAACCCTAACCCTAACCTTTACCCTACGCCGTACCCTCACCCGTACCCTAACCCGTACCCTAAGCCGTACCCTAAGCCGTACCCTAACCCTAACCCTAACCCATACCCTACGCCGTACCCTAACCCGTACCCTAACCCGTATCCTAAGCCGTACCCTAACCCTAATCAATACCCTACGCAGTACCCTCACCCGTACCCTCACCCGTACCCTAAGCCGTACCCTAACCCTAACCCTAACCCTAACCCATACGCTACGCCGTACCCTCACCCGTACCCTAACCCGTATCCTAAGCCGTACCCTAACCCTAACCCTAACCCTAACCTATACCCTACGCCGTACCCTCACCCGTACCCTAACCCGTACCCTAAGCCGTACCCTAACCCTAACCCTAACCCTAACCCTAACCCATACCCTACCCCGTACCCTAACCCGTATCGTAAGCCGTACCCTAACCCTAACCAATACCCTACGCAGTACCCTCACCCGTACCCTCACCCGTACCCTAAGCAGTACCCTAACCCTAACCCTAACCCTAACCCTAACCCTAACCCTAACCCCTACCCTACGCCGTACCCTCACCCGTACCCTATCCCATACCCTAAGCCGTACCCTAACCCTAACACTAACCCTAACCCTAACTCTAACCCTAAACTACCCTTGACTGCTTTTGCCTCCATTAGATTTCCTAAGCACTAGTGTTTTAAGGAACAGGTTAAAAAGAAAATCCTAATGTGATTTTTTTATAATGTGTTTATTCTTTATCTTATCCTAGTGACTAAAATCTTCTCCATGGCTGGACCCCAAATAATATTCCTTTACGTGCTAAGTGGTATCTAGAGAGTGGGATAGGTTTAATAAATACCCTAATCCTAACGTGTACCCTAACCCTAACCCACACCCTAACCCTAACACGTACGCTAATCCTAACCCGTACCCTAAACCAATCCCTAACCCTAAAACTAACCCTAACCCTAACCCTAACCCTAACCCATACCCAACGCCGTACCCTCACCAGTACCCTAACCCATACCCTAAGCCGTACCGTAACCCTAACCCTAACCCATACGCTACGCCGTACCCTCACCCGTACCCTCACCCGTACCCTAAGCCGTACCCTAACCCTAACCCTAACCCTAACCCTAACCCATACCCTACGCCGTACCCTCACCCGTACCCTAACCCGTACCCTAAGCCGTACCCTAACCCTAAACCTAACCCTAACCCATACGCTACGCCGTACCCTCACCCGTACCCTAACCCGTATCCTAAGCCGTACCCGAACCCTAACCCTAACCCTAACCTATACCCTACGCCGTACCCTCACCCGTACCCTAACCCGTACCCTAAGCCGTACCCTAAGCCGTACCCTAACCCTAACCCTAACCCTAACCCATACCCTACGCCGTACCCTAACCCGTACCCTAACCCGTATCCTAAGCCGTACCCTAACCCTAACCAATACCCTACGCAGTACCCTCACCCGTACCCTCACCCGTACCCTAAGCCGTACCCTAACCCTAACCCTAACCCTAACCCTAACCCTAACCCTAACCCCTACCCTACGCCGTACCCTCACCCGTACCCTATCCCATACCCTAAGCCGTACCCTAACCCTAACACTAACCCTAACCCTAACCCTAACCCTAAACTACCCTTGACTGCTTTTGCCTCCATTAGATTTCCTAAGCACTAGTGTTTTAAGGAACAGGTTAAAAAGAAAATCCTAACGTGATTTTTTTATAATGTGTTTATTCTTTATCTTATCCTAGTGACTAAAATCTTCTCCAGGGCTGGAACCCAAATAATATTCCTTTACGTGCTAAGTGGTATCTAGAGAGTGGGATAGGTTTAATAAATACCCTAATCCTAACGTGTACCCTAACCCTAACCCATACCCTAACCCTAACGCGTACCCTAACCCTAACCCAAACCCTAACCCTAACACGTACGCTAATCCTAACCCGTACCCTAAACCAATCCCTAACCCTAAAACTAACCCTAACCCTAACCTTAACCCATACCCTACGCCGTACCCTCACCCGTACCCAACCCGTACCCTAAGCCGTACCCTAACACTAACCCTAACCCTAACCCATACGCTACGCCGTACCCTCACCCGTACCCTAACCCGTATCCTAAGCCGTACCCTAACCCTAACTCTAACCCTAACCTATACCCTATGCCGTACCCTCACCCGTACCCTAACCCGTACCCTAAGCCGTACCCTAACCCTAACCCTAACCCTAACCCTAACCCTAACCCATACCCTACCCCGTACCCTAACCCGTATCCTAAGCCGTACCCTAACCCTAACCAATACCCTACGCAGTACCCTCACCCGTACCCTCACCCGTACCCTAAGCCGTACCCTAACCCTAACCCTAACCCTAACCCTAACCCTAACCCTAACCCCTACCCTACGCCGTACCCTCACCCGTACCCTATCCCATACCCTAAGCCGTACCCTAACCCTAACACTAACCCTAACCCTAACCCTAACTCTAAACTACCCTTGACTGCTTTTGCCTCCATTAGATTTCCTAAGCACTAGTGTTTTAAGGAACAGGTTAAAAAGAAAATCCTAATGTGATTTTTTTATAATGTGTTTATTCTTTATCTTATCCTAGTGACTAAAATCTTCTCCATGGCTAGACCCCAAATAATATTCCTTTACGTGCTAAGTGGTATCTAGAGAGTGGGATAGGTTTAATAAATACCCTAATCCTAACGTGTACCCTAACCCTAACCCACACCCTAACCCTAACACGTACGCTAATCCTAACCCGTACCCTAAACCAATCCCTAACCCTAAAAGTAACCCTAACCCTAACCCTAACCCTAACCCATACCCTACGCCGTACCCTCACCCGTACCCTAACCCGTACCTTAAGCCGTACCCTAACCCTAACCCTAACCCATACGCTACGCCGTACCCTCACCCGTACCCTAACCCGTATCCTAAGCCGTACCCTAACCCTAACCCTAACCCTAACCTATACCCTACGCCGTACCCTCACCCGTACCCTCACCCGTACCCTAAGCCGTACCCTAACCCTAACCCTAACCCTAACCCTAACCCATACCCTACGCCGTACCCTCACCCGTACCCTAACCCGTACCCTAAGCCGTACCCTAACCCTAAACCTAACCCTAACCCATACGCTACGCCGTACCCTCACCCGTACCCTAACCCGTATCCTAAGCCGTACCCTAACGCTAACCCTAACCCTAACCTTAACCCTACGCCGTACCCTCACCCGTACCCTAACCCGTACCCTAAGCCGTACCCTAAGCCGTACCCTAACCCTAACCCTAACCCATACCCTACGCCGTACCCTAACCCGTACCCTAACCCGTATCCTAAGCCGTACACTAACCCTAACCAATACCCTACGCAGTACCCTCACCCGTACCCTCACCCGTACCCTAAGCCGTACCCTAACCCTAACCCTAACCCTAACCCTAACGCCTACCCTACGCCGTACCCTCACCCGTACCCTATCCCATACCCTAAGCCGTACCCTAACCCTAACACTAACCCTAACCCTAACCCTAAACTACCCTTGACTGCTTTTGCCTCCATTAGATTTCCTAAGCACTAGTGTTTTAAGGAACAGGTTAAAAAGAAAATCCTAATGTGATTTTTTTATAATGTGTTTATTCTTTATCTTATCCTAGTGACTAAAATCTTCTCCATGGCTGGACCCCAAATAATATTCCTTTACGTGCTAAGTGGTATCTAGAGAGTGGGATAGGTTTAATAAATACCCTAATCCTAACGTGTACCCTAACCCTAACCCATACCCTAACCCTAACGCGTACCCTAACCCTAACCCAAACCCTAACCCTAACACGTACGCTAATCCTAACCCGTACCCTAAAACAATCCCTAACCCTAAAACTAACCCTAACCCTAACCCTAACCCTAACCCATACCCTACGCCGTAACCTCACCCGTACCCTAACCCGTACCCTAAGCCGTATCCTAAGCCGTACCCTAACCCTAACCCTAACCCTAACCCATACGCTACGCCGTACCCTCACCCGTACCCTAACCCGTATCCTAAGCCGTACCCTAACCCTAACCCTAACCCTAACCTATACCCTACGCCGTACCCTCACCCGTACCCTAACCCGTACCCTAAGCCGTACCCTAACCCTAACCCTAACCCTAACCCTAACCCTAACCCATACCCTACCCCGTACCCTAACCCGTATCCTAAGCCGTACCCTAACCCTAACCAATACCCTACGCAGTGCCCTCACCCGTACCCTCACCCGTACCCTAAGCAGTACCCTAACCCTAACCCTAACCCTAACCCTAACCCTAACCCTAACCCCTACCCTACGCCGTACCCTCACCCGTACCCTATCCCATACCCTAAGCCGTACCCTAACCCTAACACTAACCCTAACCCTAACTCTAACCCTAAACTACCCTTGACTGCTTTTGCCTCCATTAGATTTCCTAAGCACTAGTGTTTTAAGGAACAGGTTAAAAAGAAAATCCTAATGTGATTTTTTTATAATGTGTTTATTCTTTATCTTATCCTAGTGACTAAAATCTTCTCCATGGCTGGACCCCAAATAATATTCCTTTACGTGCTAAGTGGTATCTAGAGAGTGGGATAGGTTTAATAAATACCCTAATCCTAACGTGTACCCTAACCCTAACCCACACCCTAACCCTAACACGTACGCTAATCCTAACCCGTACCCTAAACCAATCCCTAACCCTAAAACTAACCCTAACCCTAACCCTAACGCTAACCCATACCCAACGCCGTACCCTCACCAGTACCCTAACCCATACCCTAAGCCGTACCGTAACCCTAACCCTAACCCATACGCTACGCCGTACCCTCACCCGTACCCTCACCCGTACCCTAAGCCGTACCCTAACCCTAACCCTAACCCTAACCCTAACCCATACCCTACGCCGTACCCTCACCCGTACCCTAACCCGTACCCTAAGCCGTACCCTAACCCTAACCCTAACCCTAACCCCTACCCTACGCCGTACCCTCACCCGTACCCTATCCCATACCCTAAGCCGTACCCTAACCCTAACACTAACCCTAACCCTAACCCTAACCCTAAACTACCCTTGACTGCTTTTGCCTCCATTAGATTTCCTAAGCACTAGTGTTTTAAGGAACAGGTTAAAAAGAAAATCCTAATGTGATTTTTTTATAATGTGTTTATTCTTTATCTTATCCTAGTGACTAAAATCTTCTCCAGGGCTGGAACCCAAATAATATTCCTTTACGTGCTAAGTGGTATCTAGAGAGTGGGATAGGTTTAATAAATAACCTAATCCTAACGTGTACCCTAACCCTAACCCATACCCTAACCCTAACGCGTACCCTAACCCTAACCCAAACCCTAACCCTAACACGTACGCTAATCCTAACCCGTACCCTAAACCAATCCCTAACCCTAAAACTAACCCTAACCCTAACCCTAACCCATACCCTACGCCGTACCCTCACCCGTACCCTAACCCGTACCCTAAGCCGTACCCTAACCCTAACCCTAACCCTAACCCATACGCTACGCCGTACCCTCACCCGTACCCTAACCCGTATCCTAAGCCGTACCCTAACCCTAACCCTAACCCTAACCTATACCCTACGCCGTACCCTCACCCGTACCCTAACCCGTACCCTAAGCCGTACCCTAACCCTAACCCTAACCCTAACCCTAACCCTAACCCATACCCTACCCCGTACCCTAACCCGTATCCTAAGCCGTACCCTAACCCTAACCAATACCCTACGCAGTACCCTCACCCGTACCCTCACCCGTACCCTAAGCCGTACCCTAACCCTAACCCTAACCCTAACCCTAACCCTAACCCTAACCCCTACCCTACGCCGTACCCTCACCCGTACCCTATCCCATACCCTAAGCCGTACCCTAACCCTAACACTAACCCTAACCCTAACCCTTACTCTAAACTACCCTTGACTGCTTTTGCCTCCATTAGATTTCCTAAGCACTAGTGTTTTAAGGAACAGGTTAAAAAGAAAATCCTAATGTGATTTTTTTATAATGTGTTTATTCTTTATCTTATCCTAGTGACTAAAATCTTCTCCATGGCTGGACCCCAAATAATATTCCTTTACGTGCTAAGTGGTATCTAGAGAGTGGGATAGGTTTAATAAATACCCTAATCCTAACGTGTACCCTAACCCTAACCCATACCCTAACCCTAACGCGTACCCTAACCCTAACCCAAACCCTAACCCTAACACGTACGCTAATCCTAAACCGTACCCTAAACCAATCCCTAACCCTAAAACTAACCCTAACCCTACCCCTAACCCTAACCATACCCTACGCCGTACCCTCACCCGTACCCTAACCCGTACCCTAAGCCGTACCCTAACCCTAACCCTAACCCTAACCCATACGCTACGCCGTACCCTCACCCGTACCCTAACCCGTATCCTAAGCCGTACCCTAACCCTAACCCTAACCCTAACCTATACCCTACGCCGTATCCTCACCCGTACCCTAACCCGTACCCTAAGCCGTACCCTAACCCTAACCCTAACCCTAACCCTAACCCTAACCTATACCCTACGCCGTACCCTCACCCGTACCCTCACCCGTACCCTAAGCCGTACCCTAACCCTAACCCTAACCCTAACCCTAACCCTAACCCTAACCCATACCCTACACCGTACCCTCACCCGTACCCTAACCCGTACCCTAAGCCGTACCCTAACCCTAACCCTAACCCTATCCCATTCGCTACGCCGTACCCTCACCCGAACCCTAACCCGTATCCTAAGCCGTACCCTAACCCTAAACCTAACCCTAACCTATACCCTACGCCGTACCCTCACCCGTACCCTAACCCGTACCCTAAGCCGTACCCTAACCCTAACCCTAACCCTAACCCTAACCCTAACCCATACCCTATGCCGTACCCTAACCCGTACCCTAACCCGTATTCTAAGCCGTACCCTAACCCTAAACAATACCCTACGCAGTACCCTCACCCGTACCCTAAGCCGTACCCTAACCCTAACCCTAAACCCTACCCTACGCCGTACCCTCACCCGTACCCTATCCCATACCCTAAGCCGTACCCTAACCCTAACACTAACCCTAACCCTAACTCTAACCCTAAACTACCCTTGACTGCTTTTGCCTCCATTAGATTTCCTAAGCACTAGTGTTTTAAGGAACAGGTTAAAAAGAAAATCCTAATGTGATTTTTTTATAATGTGTTTATTCTTTATCTTATCCAAGTGACTAAAATCTTCTCCATGGCTGGACCCCAAATAATATTCCTTTACGTGCTAAGTGGTATCTAGAGAGTGGGATAGGTTTAATAAATACCCTAATCCTAACGTGTACCCTAACCCTAACCCACACCCTAACCCTAACACATATGCTAATCCTAACCCGTACCCTAAACCAATCCCTAACCCTAAAACTAACCCTAACCCTAACCCTAACCCTAACCCATACCCTACGCCGTACCCTCACCCGTACCCTAACCCGTACCCTAAGCCGTACCCTAACCCTAACCCTAACCCATACGCTACGCCGTACCCTCACCCATACCCTAACCCGTATCCTAAGCCGTACCCTAAACCTAACCCTAACCCTAACCTATACCCTACGCCATACCCTCACCCGTACCCTACGCCGTTCCCTCACCCGTACCCTAGCCCATACCCTAAGCCGTACCCTAACCCTAACACTAACCCTAACCCTAACTCTAACCCTAAACTACCCTTGACTGCTTTTGCCTCCATTAGATTTCCTAAGCACTAGTGTTTTAAGGAACAGGTTAAAAAGAAAATCCTAATGTGATTTTTTTATAATGTGTTTATTCTTTATCTTATCCAAGTGACTAAAATCTTCTCCATGGCTGGACCCCAAATAATATTCCTTTACGTGCTAAGTGGTATCTAGAGAGTGGGATAGGTTTAATAAATACCCTAATCCTAACGTGTACCCTAACCCTAACCCACACCCTAACCCTAACACATATGCTAATCCTAACCCGTACCCTAAACCAATCCCTAACCCTAAAACTAACCCTAACCCTAACCCTAACCCTAACCCATACCCTACGCCGTACCCTCACCCGTACCCTAACCCGTACCCTAAGCCGTACCCTAACTCTAACCCTAACCCATACGCTACGCCGTACCCTCACCCATACCCTAACCCGTATCCTAAGCCGTACCCTAAACCTAACCCTAACCCTAACCTATACCCTACGCCATACCCTCACCCGTACCCTCACCCGTACCCTAAGCCGTACCCTAACCCTAACCCTAACCCTAACCCTAACCCATACGCTACGCCGTACCCTCACCCGTACCCTAACCCGTATCCTAAGCCGTACCCTAACCCTAACCCTAACCCTAACCTATACCCTACGCCGTACCCTCACCCGTACCCTAACCCGTACCCTAAGCCGAACCCTAAGCCGTACCCTAACCCTAACCCTAACCCATACCCTACGCCGTACCCTAACCCATACCCTAACCCGTATCCTAAGCCGTACCCTAACCCTAACCAATACCCTACGCAGTACCCTCACCCGTACCCTCACCCATACCCTAAGCCGTACCCTAACCCTAACCCTAACCCTAACCCTAACCCTAACCCTAACCCTCACCCGTACCCTAAGCCGTACCCTAACCCTAACCCTAACCCTAACCCTAACCCCTACCCTACGCCGTACCCTCACCCGTACCCTATCCCATACCCTAAGCCGTACCCTAACCCTAACACTAACCCTAACCCTAACCCTAACCCTAAACTACCCTTGACTGCTTTTGCCTCCATTAGATTTCCTAAGCACTAGTGTTTTAAGGAACAGGTTAAAAAGAAAATCCTAATGTGATTTTTTTATAATGTGTTTATTCTTTATCTTATCCTAGTGACTAAAATCTTCTACATGGCTGGACCCCAAATAATATTCCTGTACGTGCTACGTGGTATCTAGAGAGTGGGATAGGTTTAATAAATACCCTAATCCTAACGTGTACCCTAACCCTAACCCATACCCTAACCCTAACGCGTACCCTAACCCTAACCCAAACCCTAACCCTAACACGTACGCTAATCCTAACCCGTACCCTAAACCAATCCCTAACCCTAAAACTAACCCTAAACCTAACCCTAACCCATACCCTACGCCGTACCCTCACCCGTACCCTAACCCGTACCCTAAGCCGTACCCTAACCCTAACCCTAACCCTAACCCATACGCTACGCCGTACCCTCACCCGTACCCTAACCCGTATCCTAAGCCGTACCCTAACCCTAACCCTAACCCTAACCTATACCCTACGCCGTACCCTCACCCGTACCCTAACCCGTACCCTAAACCGTACCCTAACCCTAACCCTAACCCTAACCCTAAACCTAACCCATACCCTACCCCGTACCCTAACCCGTATCCTAAGCCGTACCCTAACCCTAACCAATACCCTACGCAGTACCCTCACCCGTACCCTCACCCGTACCCTAAGCCGTACCCTAACCCTAACCCTAACCCTAACCCTAACCCTAACCCCTACCCTACGCCGTACCCTCACCCGTACCCTATCCCATACCCTAAGCCGTACCCTAACCCTAACACTAACCCTAACCCTAACCCTAACCCTAAATACCCTTGACTGCTTTTGCCTCCATTAGATTTCCTAAGCACTAGTGTTTTAAGGAACAGGTTAAAAAGAAAATCCTAATGTGATTTTTTTATAATGTGTTTATTCTTTATCTTATCCTAGTGACTAAAATCTTCTCCATGGCTGGACCCCAAAAAATATTCCTTTACGTGCTAAGTGGTATCTAGAGAGTGGGATAGGTTTAATAAATACCCTAATCCTAACGTGTACCCTAACCCTAACCCATACCCTAACCCTACCGCGTACCCTAACCCTAACCCAAACCCTAACCCTAACACGTACGCTAATCCTAAACCGTACCCTAAACCAATCCCTAACCCTAAAACTAACCCTAACCCTACCCCTAACCCTAACCATACCCTACGCCGTACCCTCACCCGTACCCTAACCCGTACCCTAAGCCGTACCCTAACCCTAACCCTAACCCTAACCCATACGCTACGCCGTACCCTCACCCGTACCCTAACCCGTATCCTAAGCCGTACCCTACACCTAACCCTAACCCTAACCTATACCCTATGCCGTACCCTCACCCGTACCCTAAACCGTACCCTAAGCCGTACCCTAACCCTAACCCTAACCCTAACCCATACGCTACGCCGTACCCTAACCCGTACCCTAACCCGTATCCTAAGCCGTACCCTAACCCTAACCAATAACCTACGCAGTACCCTCACCCGTACCCTAAGCCGTACCCTAACCCTAACCCTAACCCTAACCCCTACCCTACGCCGTACCCTCACCCGTACCCTATCCCATACCCTAAGCCGTACCCTAACCCTAACACTAACCCTAACCCTAACCCTAACCCTAAACTACCCTTGACTGCTTTTGCCTCCATTAGATTTCCTAAGCACTAGTGTTTTAAGGAACAGGTTAAAAAGAAAATCCTAATGTGATTTTTTTATAATGTGTTTATTCTTTATCTTATCCTAGTGACTAAAATCTTCTCCATGGCTGGACCCCAAATAATATTCCTTTACGTGCTAAGTGGTATCTAGAGAGAGGGATAGGTTTAATAAATACCCTAATCCTAACGTGTACCCTAACCCTAACCCATACCCTAACCCTAACGTGTACCCTAACCCTAACCCACACCCTAACCCTAACACGTACGCTAATCCTAACCCGTACCCTAAACCAATCCCTAACCCTAAAACTAACCCTAACCCTAACCCTAACCCTAACCCATACCCTACGCCGTACCCTCACCCGTACCCTAAACCGTATCCTAAGCCGTACCCTAAACCTAACCCTAACCCTAACCCATACGCTACGCCGTACCCTCACCCGTACCCTAACCAGTATCCTAAGCCGTACCCTAACCCTAACCCTAACCCTAACCTATACCCTACGCCGTACCCTCACCCGTACCCTCACCCGTACCCTAAGCCGTACCCTAACCCTAACCCTAACCCTAACCCTAACCCTAAACCTAACCCATACCCTACGCCGTACCCTAACCCGTACCCTAACCCGTATCCTAAGCCGTACCCTAACCCTAACCAATACCCTACGCAGTACCCTCACCCGTACCCTGACCCGTACCCTAAGCCGTACCCTAACCCTAACCCTAACCCTAACCCTAATCCTAACCCCTACCCTACGCCGTACCCTCACCCGTACCCTATCTCATACCCTAAGCCGTACCCTAACCATAACACTAACCCTAACCCTAACCCTACCCCTAAACTACCCTTGACTGCTTTTGCCTCCATTAGATTTCCTAAGCACTAGTGTTTTAAGGAATAGGTTAAAAAGAAAATCCTAATGTGATTTTTTTATAATGTGTTTATTCTTTATCTTATCCTAGTGACTAAAATCTTCTCCAGGGCTGGAACCCAAATAATATTCCTTTACGTGCTAAGTGGTATCTAGAGAGTGGGATAGGTTTAATAAATAACCTAATCCTAACGTGTACCCTAACCCTAACCCATACCCTAACCCTAACGCGTACCCTAACCCTAACCCAAACCCTAACCCTAACACGTACGCTAATCCTAACCCGTACCCTAAACCAATCCCTAACCCTAAAACTAACCCTAACCCTAACCCTAACCCATACCCTACGCCGTACCCTCACCCGTACCCTAACCCGTACCCTAAGCCGTACCCTAACCCTAACCCTAACCCTAACCCATACGCTACGCCATACCCTCACCCGTACCCTAACCCGTATCCTAAGCCGTACCCTAACCCTAACCCTAACCCTAACCTATACCCTACGCCGTACCCTCACCCGTACCCTAACCCGTACCCTAAGCCGTACCCTAACCCTAACCCTAACCCTAACCCTAACCCTAACCCATACCCTACCCCGTACCCTAACCCGTATCCTAAGCCGTACCCTAACCCTAACCAATACCCTACGCAGTACCCTCACCCGTACCCTCACCCGTACCCTAAGCCGTACCCTAACCCTAACCCTAACCCTAACCCTAACCCTAACCCTAACCCCTACCCTACGCCGTACCCTCACCCGTACCCTATCCCATACCCTAAGCCGTACCCTAACCCTAACACTAACCCTAACCCTAACCCTTACTCTAAACTACCCTTGACTGCTTTTGCCTCCATTAGATTTCCTAAGCACTAGTGTTTTAAGGAACAGGTTAAAAAGAAAATCCTAATGTGATTTTTTTATAATGTGTTTATTCTTTATCTTATCCTAGTGACTAAAATCTTCTCCATGGCTGGACCCCAAATAATATTCCTTTACGTGCTAAGTGGTATCTAGAGAGTGGGATAGGTTTAATAAATACCCTAATCCTAACGTGTACCCTAACCCTAACCCATACCCTAACCCTAACGCGTACCCTAACCCTAACCCAAACCCTAACCCTAACACGTACGCTAATCCTAAACCGTACCCTAAACCAATCCCTAACCCTAAAACTAACCCTAATCCTACCCCTAACCCTAACCATACCCTACGCCGTACCCTCACCCGTACCCTAACCCGTACCCTAAGCCGTACCCTAACCCTAACCCTAACCCTAACCCATACGCTACGCCGTACCCTCACCCGTACCCTAACCCGTATCCTAAGCCGTACCCTAACCCTAACCCTAACCCTAACCTATACCCTACGCCGTATCCTCACCCGTACCCTAACCCGTACCCTAAGCCGTACCCTAACCCTAACCCTAACCCTAACCCTAACCCTAACCTATACCCTACGCCGTACCCTCACCCGTACCCTCACCCGTACCCTAAGCCGTACCCTAACCCTAACCCTAACCCTAACCCTAACCCTAACCCTAACCCATACCCTACACCGTACCCTCACCCGTACCCTAACCCGTACCCTAAGCCGTACCCTAACCCTAACCCTAACCCTATCCCATACGCTACGCCGTACCCTCACCCGAACCCTAACCCGTATCCTAAGCCGTACCCTAACCCTAAACCTAACCCTAACCTATACCCTACGCCGTACCCTCACCCGTACCCTAACCCGTACCCTAAGCCGTACCCTAACCCTAACCCTAACCCTAACCCTAACCCTAACCCATACCCTATGCCGTACCCTAACCCGTACCCTAACCCGTATTCTAAGCCGTACCCTAACCCTAAACAATACCCTACGCAGTACCCTCACCCGTACCCTAAGCCGTACCCTAACCCTAACCCTAAACCCTACCCTACGCCGTACCCTCACCCGTACCCTATCCCATACCCTAAGCCGTACCCTAACCCTAACACTAACCCTAACCCTAACTCTAACCCTAAACTACCCTTGACTGCTTTTGCCTCCATTAGATTTCCTAAGCACTAGTGTTTTAAGGAACAGGTTAAAAAGAAAATCCTAATGTGATTTTTTTATAATGTGTTTATTCTTTATCTTATCCAAGTGACTAAAATCTTCTCCATGGCTGGACCCCAAATAATATTCCTTTACGTGCTAAGTGGTATCTAGAGAGTGGGATAGGTTTAATAAATACCCTAATCCTAACGTGTACCCTAACCCTAACCCACACCCTAACCCTAACACATATGCTAATCCTAACCCGTACCCTAAACCAATCCCTAACCCTAAAACTAACCCTAACCCTAACCCTAACCCTAACCCATACCCTACGCCGTACCCTCACCCGTACCCTAACCCGTACCCTAAGCCGTACCCTAACCCTAACCCTAACCCATACGCTACGCCGTACCCTCACCCATACCCTAACCCGTATCCTAAGCCGTACCCTAAACCTAACCCTAACCCTAACCTATACCCTACGCCATACCCTCACCGTACCCTACGCCGTACCCTCACCCGTACCCTATCCCATACCCTAAGCCGTACCCTAACCCTAACACTAACCCTAACCCTAACTCTAACCCTAAACTACCCTTGACTGCTTTTGCCTCCATTAGATTTCCTAAGCACTAGTGTTTTAAGGAACAGGTTAAAAAGAAAATCCTAATGTGATTTTTTTATAATGTGTTTATTCTTTATCTTATCCAAGTGACTAAAATCTTCTCCATGGCTGGACCCCAAATAATATTCCTTTACGTGCTAAGTGGTATCTAGAGAGTGGGATAGGTTTAATAAATACCCTAATCCTAACGTGTACCCTAACCCTAACCCACACCCTAACCCTAACACATATGCTAATCCTAACCCGTACCCTAAACCAATCCCTAACCCTAAAACTAACCCTAACCCTAACCCTAACCCTAACCCATACCCTACGCCGTACCCTTACCCGTACCCTAACCCGTACCCTAAGCCGTACCCTAACAGTAACCCTAACCCATACGCTACGCCGTACCCTCACCCATACCCTAACCCGTATCCTAAGCCGTACCCTAAACCTAACCCTAACCCTAACCTATACCCTACGCCATACCCTCACCCGTACCCTCACCCGTACCCTAAGCCGTACCCTAACCCTAACCCTAACCCTAACCCTAACCCATACGCTACGCCGTACCCTCACCCGTACCCTAACCCGTATCCTAAGCCGTACCCTAACCCTAACCCTAACCCTAACCTATACCCTACGCCGTACCCTCACCCGTACCCTATCCCATACCCTACGCCGTACCCTCACCCGTACCCTAAACCGTATCCTAAGCCGTACCCTAAACCTAACCCTAACCCTAACCCATACGCTACGCCGTACCCTCACCCGTACCCTAACCAGTATCCTAAGCCGTACCCTAACCCTAACCCTAACCCTAACCTATACCCTACGCCGTACCCTCACCCGTACCCTCACCCGTACCCTAAGCCGTACCCTAACCCTAACCCTAACCCTAACCCTAACCCTAAACCTAACCCATACCCTACGCCGTACCCTAACCCGTACCCTAACCCGTATCCTAAGCCGTACCCTAACCCTAACCAATACCCTACGCAGTACCCTCACCCGTACCCTCACCCGTACCCTAAGCCGTACCCTAACCCTAACCCTAACCCTAACCCTAATCCTAACCCCTACCCTACGCCGTACCCTCACCCGTACCCTATCTCATACCCTAAGCCGTACCCTAACCATAACACTAACCCTAACCCTAACCCTACCCCTAAACTACCCTTGACTGCTTTTGCCTCCATTAGATTTCCTAAGCACTAGTGTTTTAAGGAATAGGTTAAAAAGAAAATCCTAATGTGATTTTTTTATAATGTGTTTATTCTTTATCTTATCCTAGTGACTAAAATCTTCTCCAGGGCTGGAACCCAAATAATATTCCTTTACGTGCTAAGTGGTATCTAGAGAGTGGGATAGGTTTAATAAATAACCTAATCCTAACGTGTACCCTAACCCTAACCCATACCCTAACCCTAACGCGTACCCTAACCCTAACCCAAACCCTAACCCTAACACGTACGCTAATCCTAACCCGTACCCTAAACCAATCCCTAACCCTAAAACTAACCCTAACCCTAACCCTAACCCATACCCTACGCCGTACCCTCACCCGTACCCTAACCCGTACCCTAAGCCGTACCCTAACCCTAACCCTAACCCTAACCCATACGCTACGCCGTACCCTCACCCGTACCCTAACCCGTATCCTAAGCCGTACCCTAACCCTAACCCTAACCCTAACCTATACCCTACGCCGTACCCTCACCCGTACCCTAACCCGTACCCTAAGCCGTACCCTAACCCTAACCCTAACCCTAACCCTAACCCTAACCCATACCCTACCCCGTACCCTAACCCGTATCCTAAGCCGTACCCTAACCCTAACCAATACCCTACGCAGTACCCTCACCCGTACCCTCACCCGTACCCTAAGCCGTACCCTAACCCTAACCCTAACCCTAACCCTAACCCTAACCCTAACCCCTACCCTACGCCGTACCCTCACCCGTACCCTATCCCATACCCTAAGCCGTACCCTAACCCTAACACTAACCCTAACCCTAACCCTTACTCTAAACTACCCTTGACTGCTTTTGCCTCCATTAGATTTCCTAAGCACTAGTGTTTTAAGGAACAGGTTAAAAAGAAAATCCTAATGTGATTTTTTTATAATGTGTTTATTCTTTATCTTATCCTAGTGACTAAAATCTTCTCCATGGCTGGACCCCAAATAATATTCCTTTACGTGCTAAGTGGTATCTAGAGAGTGGGATAGGTTTAATAAATACCCTAATCCTAACGTGTACCCTAACCCTAACCCATACCCTAACCCTAACGCGTACCCTAACCCTAACCCAAACCCTAACCCTAACACGTACGCTAATCCTAAACCGTACCCTAAACCAATCCCTAACCCTAAAACTAACCCTAACCCTACCCCTAACCCTAACCATACCCTACGCCGTACCCTCACCCGTACCCTAACCCGTACCCTAAGCCGTACCCTAACCCTAACCCTAACCCTAACCCATACGCTACGCCGTACCCTCACCCGTACCCTAACCCGTATCCTAAGCCGTACCCTAACCCTAACCCTAACCCTAACCTATACCCTACGCCGTATCCTCACCCGTACCCTAACCCGTACCCTAAGCCGTACCCTAACCCTAACCCTAACCCTAACCCTAACCCTAACCTATACCCTACGCCGTACCCTCACCCGTACCCTCACCCGTACCCTAAGCCGTACCCTAACCCTAACCCTAACCCTAACCCTAACCCTAACCCTAACCCATACCCTACACCGTACCCTCACCCGTACCCTAACCCGTACCGTAAGCCGTACCCTAACCCTAACCCTAACCCTATCCCATACGCTACGCCGTACCCTCACCCGAACCCTAACCCGTATCCTAAGCCGTACCCTAACCCTAAACCTAACCCTAACCTATACCCTACGCCGTACCCTCACCCGTACCCTAACCCGTACCCTAAGCCGTACCCTAACCCTAACCCTAACCCTAACCCTAACCCTAACCCATACCCTATGCCGTACCCTAACCCGTACCCTAACCCGTATTCTAAGCCGTACCCTAACCCTAAACAATACCCTACGCAGTACCCTCACCCGTACCCTAAGCCGTACCCTAACCCTAACCCTAAACCCTACCCTACGCCGTACCCTCACCCGTACCCTATCCCATACCCTAAGCCGTACCCTAACCCTAACACTAACCCTAACCCTAACTCTAACCCTAAACTACCCTTGACTGCTTTTGCCTCCATTAGATTTCCTAAGCACTAGTGTTTTAAGGAACAGGTTAAAAAGAAAATCCTAATGTGATTTTTTTATAATGTGTTTATTCTTTATCTTATCCAAGTGACTAAAATCTTCTCCATGGCTGGACCCCAAATAATATTCCTTTACGTGCTAAGTGGTATCTAGAGAGTGGGATAGGTTTAATAAATACCCTAATCCTAACGTGTACCCTAACCCTAACCCACACCCTAACCCTAACACATATGCTAATCCTAACCCGTACCCTAAACCAATCCCTAACCCTAAAACTAACCCTAACCCTAACCCTAACCCTAACCCATACCCTACGCCGTACCCTCACCCGTACCCTAACCCGTACCCTAAGCCGTACCCTAACCCTAACCCTAACCCATACGCTACGCCGTACCCTCACCCATACCCTAACCCGTATCCTAAGCCGTACCCTAAACCTAACCCTAACCCTAACCTATACCCTACGCCATACCCTCACCCGTACCCTCACCCGTACCCTAAGCCGTACCCTAACCCTAACCCTAACCCTAACCCTAACCCATACGCTACGCCGTACCCTCACCCGTACCCTAACCCGTATCCTAAGCCGTACCCTAACCCTAACCCTAACCCTAACCTATACCCTACGCCGTACCCTCACCCGTACCCTAACCCGTACCCTAAGCCGTACCCTAAGCCGTACCCTAACCCTAACCCTAACCCATACCCTACGCCGTACCCTAACCCATACCCTAACCCGTATCCTAAGCCGTACCCTAACCCTAACCAATACCCTACGCAGTACCCTCACCCGTACCCTCACCCATACCCTAAGCCGTACCCTAACCCTAACCCTAACCCTAACCCTAACCCTAACCCTAACCCTCACCCGTACCCTAAGCCGTACCCTAACCCTAACCCTAACCCTAACCCTAACCCTAACCCTAAACCCTACCCTACGCCGTACCCTCACCCGTACCCTATCCCATACCCTAAGCCGTACCCTAACCCTAACACTAACCCTAACCCTAACCCTAACCCTAAACTACCCTTGACTGCTTTTGCCTCCATTAGATTTCCTAAGCACTAGTGTTTTAAGGAACAGGTTAAAAAGAAAATCCTAATGTGATTTTTTTATAATGTGTTTATTCTTTATCTTATCCTAGTGACTAAAATCTTCTACATGGCTGGACCCCAAATAATATTCCTGTACGTGCTACGTGGTATCTAGAGAGTGGGATAGGTTTAATAAATACCCTAATCCTAACGTGTACCCTAACCCTAACCCATACCCTAACCCTAACGCGTACCCTAACCCTAACCCAAACCCTAACCCTAACACGTACGCTAATCCTAACCCGTACCCTAAACCAATCCCTAACCCTAAAACTAACCCTAAACCTAACCCTAACCCATACCCTACGCCGTACCCTCACCCGTACCCTAACCCGTACCCTAAGCCGTACCCTAACCCTAACCCTAACCCTAACCCATACGCTACGCCGTACCCTCACCCGTACCCTAACCCGTATCCTAAGCCGTACCCTAACCCTAACCCTAACCCTAACCTATACCCTACGCCGTACCCTCACCCGTGCCCTAACCCGTACCCTAAACCGTACCCTAACCCTAACCCTAACCCTAACCCTAAACCTAACCCATACCCTACCCCGTACCCTAACCCGTATCCTAAGCCGTACCCTAACCCTAACCAATACCCTACGCAGTACCCTCACCCGTACCCTCACCCGTACCCTAAGCCGTACCCTAACCCTAACCCTAACCCTAACCCTAACCCTAACCCCTACCCTACGCCGTACCCTCACCCGTACCCTATCCCATACCCTAAGCCGTACCCTAACCCTAACACTAACCCTAACCCTAACCCTAACCCTAAATACCCTTGACTGCTTTTGCCTCCATTAGATTTCCTAAGCACTAGTGTTTTAAGGAACAGGTTAAAAAGAAAATCCTAATGTGATTTTTTTATAATGTGTTTATTCTTTATCTTATCCTAGTGACTAAAATCTTCTCCATGGCTGGACCCCAAAAAATATTCCTTTACGTGCTAAGTGGTATCTAGAGAGTGGGATAGGTTTAATAAATACCCTAATCCTAACGTGTACCCTAACCCTAACCCATACCCTAACCCTACCGCGTACCCTAACCCTAACCCAAACCCTAACCCTAACACGTACGCTAATCCTAAACCGTACCCTAAACCAATCCCTAACCCTAAAACTAACCCTAACCCTACCCCTAACCCTAACCATACCCTACGCCGTACCCTCACCCGTACCCTAACCCGTACCCTAAGCCGTACCCTAACCCTAACCCTAACCCTAACCCATACGCTACGCCGTACCCTCACCCGTACCCTAACCCGTATCCTAAGCCGTACCCTAACCCTAACCCTAACCCTAACCTATACCCTATGCCGTACCCTCACCCGTACCCTAAACCGTACCCTAAGCCGTACCCTAACCCTAACCCTAACCCTAACCCATACGCTACGCCGTACCCTAACCCGTACCCTAACCCGTATCCTAAGCCGTACCCTAACCCTAACCAATAACCTACGCAGTACCCTCACCCGTACCCTAAGCCGTACCCTAACCCTAACCCTAACCCTAACCCCTACCCTACGCCGTACCCTCACCCGTACCCTATCCCATACCCTAAGCCGTACCCTAACCCTAACACTAACCCTAACCCTAACCCTAACCCTAAACTACCCTTGACTGCTTTTGCCTCCATTAGATTTCCTAAGCACTAGTGTTTTAAGGAACAGGTTAAAAAGAAAATCCTAATGTGATTTTTTTATAATGTGTTTATTCTTTATCTTATCCTAGTGACTAAAATCTTCTCCATGGCTGGACCCCAAATAATATTCCTTTACGTGCTAAGTGGTATCTAGAGAGAGGGATAGGTTTAATAAATACCCTAATCCTAACGTGTACCCTAACCCTAACCCATACCCTAACCCTAACGTGTACCCTAACCCTAACCCACACCCTAACCCTAACACGTACGCTAATCCTAACCCGTACCCTAAACCAATCCCTAACCCTAAAACTAACCCTAACCCTAACCCTAACCCTAACCCATACCCTACGCCGTACCCTCACCCGTACCCTAAACCGTATCCTAAGCCGTACCCTAAACCTAACCCTAACCCTAACCCATACGCTACGCCGTACCCTCACCCGTACCCTAACCAGTATCCTAAGCCGTACCCTAACCCTAACCCTAACCCTAACCTATACCCTACGCCGTACCCTCACCCGTACCCTCACCCGTACCCTAAGCCGTACCCTAACCCTAACCCTAACCCTAACCCTAACCCTAAACCTAACCCATACCCTACGCCGTACCCTAACCCGTACCCTAACCCGTATCCTAAGCCGTACCCTAACCCTAACCAATACCCTACGCAGTACCCTCACCCGTACCCTCACCCGTACCCTAAGCCGTACCCTAACCCTAACCCTAACCCTAACCCTAATCCTAACCCCTACCCTACGCCGTACCCTCACCCGTACCCTATCTCATACCCTAAGCCGTACCCTAACCATAACACTAACCCTAACCCTAACCCTACCCCTAAACTACCCTTGACTGCTTTTGCCTCCATTAGATTTCCTAAGCACTAGTGTTTTAAGGAATAGGTTAAAAAGAAAATCCTAATGTGATTTTTTTATAATGTGTTTATTCTTTATCTTATCCTAGTGACTAAAATCTTCTCCAGGGCTGGAACCCAAATAATATTCCTTTACGTGCTAAGTGGTATCTAGAGAGTGGGATAGGTTTAATAAATAACCTAATCCTAACGTGTACCCTAACCCTAACCCATACCCTAACCCTAACGCGTACCCTAACCCTAACCCAAACCCTAACCCTAACACGTACGCTAATCCTAACCCGTACCCTAAACCAATCCCTAACCCTAAAACTAACCCTAACCCTAACCCTAACCCATACCCTACGCCGTACCCTCACCCGTACCCTAACCCGTACCCTAAGCCGTACCCTAACCCTAACACTAACCCTAACCCTAACTCTAACCCTAAACTACCCTTGACTGCTTTTGCCTCCATTAGATTTCCTAAGCACTAGTGTTTTAAGGAACAGGTTAAAAAGAAAATCCTAATGTGATTTTTTTATAATGTGTTTATTCTTTATCTTATCCAAGTGACTAAAATCTTCTCCATGGCTGGACCCCAAATAATATTCCTTTACGTGCTAAGTGGTATCTAGAGAGTGGGATAGGTTTAATAAATACCCTAATCCTAACGTGTACCCTAACCCTAACCCACACCCTAACCCTAACACATATGCTAATCCTAACCCGTACCCTAAACCAATCCCTAACCCTAAAACTAACCCTAACCCTAACCCTAACCCTAACCCATACCCTACGCCGTACCCTCACCCGTACCCTAACCCGTACCCTAAGCCGTACCCTAACCCTAACCCTAACCCATACGCTACGCCGTACCCTCACCCATACCCTAACCCGTATCCTAAGCCGTACCCTAAACCTAACCCTAACCCTAACCTATACCCTACGCCATACCCTCACCCGTACCCTCACCCGTACCCTAAGCCGTACCCTAACCCTAACCCTAACCCTAACCCTAACCCATACGCTACGCCGTACCCTCACCCGTACCCTAACCCGTATCCTAAGCCGTACCCTAACCCTAACCCTAACCCTAACCTATACCCTACGCCGTACCCTCACCCGTACCCTAACCCGTACCCTAAGCCGTACCCTAAGCCGTACCCTAACCCTAACCCTAACCCATACCCTACGCCGTACCCTAACCCATACCCTAACCCGTATCCTAAGCCGTACCCTAACCCTAACCAATACCCTACGCAGTACCCTCACCCGTACCCTCACCCATACCCTAAGCCGTACCCTAACCCTAACCCTAACCCTAACCCTAACCCTAACCCTAACCCTCACCCGTACCCTAAGCCGTACCCTAACCCTAACCCTAACCCTAACCCTAACCCTAACCCTAAACCCTACCCTACGCCGTACCCTCACCCGTACCCTATCCCATACCCTAAGCCGTACCCTAACCCTAACACTAACCCTAACCCTAACCCTAACCCTAAACTACCCTTGACTGCTTTTGCCTCCATTAGATTTCCTAAGCACTAGTGTTTTAAGGAACAGGTTAAAAAGAAAATCCTAATGTGATTTTTTTATAATGTGTTTATTCTTTATCTTATCCTAGTGACTAAAATCTTCTACATGGCTGGACCCCAAATAATATTCCTGTACGTGCTACGTGGTATCTAGAGAGTGGGATAGGTTTAATAAATACCCTAATCCTAACGTGTACCCTAACCCTAACCCATACCCTAACCCTAACGCGTACCCTAACCCTAACCCAAACCCTAACCCTAACACGTACGCTAATCCTAACCCGTACCCTAAACCAATCCCTAACCCTAAAACTAACCCTAAACCTAACCCTAACCCATACCCTACGCCGTACCCTCACCCGTACCCTAACCCGTACCCTAAGCCGTACCCTAACCCTAACCCTAACCCTAACCCATACGCTACGCCGTACCCTCACCCGTACCCTAACCCGTATCCTAAGCCGTACCCTAACCCTAACCCTAACCCTAACCTATACCCTACGCCGTACCCTCACCCGTGCCCTAACCCGTACCCTAAACCGTACCCTAACCCTAACCCTAACCCTAACCCTAAACCTAACCCATACCCTACCCCGTACCCTAACCCGTATCCTAAGCCGTACCCTAACCCTAACCAATACCCTACGCAGTACCCTCACCCGTACCCTCACCCGTACCCTAAGCCGTACCCTAACCCTAACCCTAACCCTAACCCTAACCCTAACCCCTACCCTACGCCGTACCCTCACCCGTACCCTATCCCATACCCTAAGCCGTACCCTAACCCTAACACTAACCCTAACCCTAACCCTAACCCTAAATACCCTTGACTGCTTTTGCCTCCATTAGATTTCCTAAGCACTAGTGTTTTAAGGAACAGGTTAAAAAGAAAATCCTAATGTGATTTTTTTATAATGTGTTTATTCTTTATCTTATCCTAGTGACTAAAATCTTCTCCATGGCTGGACCCCAAAAAATATTCCTTTACGTGCTAAGTGGTATCTAGAGAGTGGGATAGGTTTAATAAATACCCTAATCCTAACGTGTACCCTAACCCTAACCCATACCCTAACCCTACCGCGTACCCTAACCCTAACCCAAACCCTAACCCTAACACGTACGCTAATCCTAAACCGTACCCTAAACCAATCCCTAACCCTAAAACTAACCCTAACCCTACCCCTAACCCTAACCATACCCTACGCCGTACCCTCACCCGTACCCTAACCCGTACCCTAAGCCGTACCCTAACCCTAACCCTAACCCTAACCCATACGCTACGCCGTACCCTCACCCGTACCCTAACCCGTATCCTAAGCCGTACCCTAACCCTAACCCTAACCCTAACCTATACCCTATGCCGTACCCTCACCCGTACCCTAAACCGTACCCTAAGCCGTACCCTAACCCTAACCCTAACCCTAACCCATACGCTACGCCGTACCCTAACCCGTACCCTAACCCGTATCCTAAGCCGTACCCTAACCCTAACCAATAACCTACGCAGTACCCTCACCCGTACCCTAAGCCGTACCCTAACCCTAACCCTAACCCTAACCCCTACCCTACGCCGTACCCTCACCCGTACCCTATCCCATACCCTAAGCCGTACCCTAACCCTAACACTAACCCTAACCCTAACCCTAACCCTAAACTACCCTTGACTGCTTTTGCCTCCATTAGATTTCCTAAGCACTAGTGTTTTAAGGAACAGGTTAAAAAGAAAATCCTAATGTGATTTTTTTATAATGTGTTTATTCTTTATCTTATCCTAGTGACTAAAATCTTCTCCATGGCTGGACCCCAAATAATATTCCTTTACGTGCTAAGTGGTATCTAGAGAGAGGGATAGGTTTAATAAATACCCTAATCCTAACGTGTACCCTAACCCTAACCCATACCCTAACCCTAACGTGTACCCTAACCCTAACCCACACCCTAACCCTAACACGTACGCTAATCCTAACCCGTACCCTAAACCAATCCCTAACCCTAAAACTAACCCTAACCCTAACCCTAACCCTAACCCATACCCTACGCCGTACCCTCACCCGTACCCTAAACCGTATCCTAAGCCGTACCCTAAACCTAACCCTAACCCTAACCCATACGCTACGCCGTACCCTCACCCGTACCCTAACCAGTATCCTAAGCCGTACCCTAACCCTAACCCTAACCCTAACCTATACCCTACGCCGTACCCTCACCCGTACCCTCACCCGTACCCTAAGCCATACCCTAACCCTAACCCTAACCCTAACCCTAACCCTAAACCTAACCCATACCCTACGCCGTACCCTAACCCGTACCCTAACCCGTATCCTAAGCCGTACCCTAACCCTAACCAATACCCTACGCAGTACCCTCACCCGTACCCTCACCCGTACCCTAAGCCGTACCCTAACCCTAACCCTAACCCTAACCCTAATCCTAACCCCTACCCTACGCCGTACCCTCACCCGTACCCTATCTCATACCCTAAGCCGTACCCTAACCATAACACTAACCCTAACCCTAACCCTACCCCTAAACTACCCTTGACTGCTTTTGCCTCCATTAGATTTCCTAAGCACTAGTGTTTTAAGGAATAGGTTAAAAAGAAAATCCTAATGTGATTTTTTTATAATGTGTTTATTCTTTATCTTATCCTAGTGACTAAAATCTTCTCCAGGGCTGGAACCCAAATAATATTCCTTTACGTGCTAAGTGGTATCTAGAGAGTGGGATAGGTTTAATAAATAACCTAATCCTAACGTGTACCCTAACCCTAACCCATACCCTAACCCTAACGCGTACCCTAACCCTAACCCAAACCCTAACCCTAACACGTACGCTAATCCTAACCCGTACCCTAAACCAATCCCTAACCCTAAAACTAACCCTAACCCTAACCCTAACCCATACCCTACGCCGTACCCTCACCCGTACCCTAACCCGTACCCTAAGCCGTACCCTAACCCTAACCCTAACCCTAACCCATACGCTACGCCGTACCCTCACCCGTACCCTAACCCGTATCCTAAGCCGTACCCTAACCCTAACCCTAACCCTAACCTATACCCTACGCCGTACCCTCACCCGTACCCTAACCCGTACCCTAAGCCGTACCCTAACCCTAACCCTAACCCTAACCCTAACCCTAACCCATACCCTACCCCGTACCCTAACCCGTATCCTAAGCCGTACCCTAACCCTAACCAATACCCTACGCAGTACCCTCACCCGTACCCTCACCCGTACCCTAAGCCGTACCCTAACCCTAACCCTAACCCTAACCCTAACCCTAACCCTAACCCCTACCCTACGCCGTACCCTCACCCGTACCCTATCCCATACCCTAAGCCGTACCCTAACCCTAACACTAACCCTAACCCTAAACCTTACTCTAAACTACCCTTGACTGCTTTTGCCTCCATTAGATTTCCTAAGCACTAGTGTTTTAAGGAACAGGTTAAAAAGAAAATCCTAATGTGATTTTTTTATAATGTGTTTATTCTTTATCTTATCCTAGTGACTAAAATCTTCTCCATGGCTGGACCCCAAATAATATTCCTTTACGTGCTAAGTGGTATCTAGAGAGTGGGATAGGTTTAATAAATACCCTAATCCTAACGTGTACCCTAACCCTAACCCATACCCTAACCCTAACGCGTACCCTAACCCTAACCCAAACCCTAACCCTAACACGTACGCTAATCCTAAACCGTACCCTAAACCAATCCCTAACCCTAAAACTAACCCTAACCCTACCCCTAACCCTAACCATACCCTACGCCGTACCCTCACCCGTACCCTAACCCGTACCCTAAGCCGTACCCTAACCCTAACCCTAACCCTAACCCATACGCTACGCCGTACCCTCACCCGTACCCTAACCCGTATCCTAAGCCGTACCCTAACCCTAACCCTAACCCTAACCTATACCCTACGCCGTATCCTCACCCGTACCCTAACCCGTACCCTAAGCCGTACCCTAACCCTAACCCTAACCCTAACCCTAACCCTAACCTATACCCTACGCCGTACCCTCACCCGTACCCTCACCCGTACCCTAAGCCGTACCCTAACCCTAACCCTAACCCTAACCCTAACCCTAACCCTAACCCATACCCTACACCGTACCCTCACCCGTACCCTAACCCGTACCGTAAGCCGTACCCTAACCCTAACCCTAACCCTATCCCATACGCTACGCCGTACCCTCACCCGAACCCTAACCCGTATCCTAAGCCGTACCCTAACCCTAAACCTAACCCTAACCTATACCCTACGCCGTACCCTCACCCGTACCCTAACCCGTACCCTAAGCCGTACCCTAACCCTAACCCTAACCCTAACCCTAACCCTAACCCATACCCTATGCCGTACCCTAACCCGTACCCTAACCCGTATTCTAAGCCGTACCCTAACCCTAAACAATACCCTACGCAGTACCCTCACCCGTACCCTAAGCCGTACCCTAACCCTAACCCTAAACCCTACCCTACGCCGTACCCTCACCCGTACCCTATCCCATACCCTAAGCCGTACCCTAACCCTAACACTAACCCTAACCCTAACTCTAACCCTAAACTACCCTTGACTGCTTTTGCCTCCATTAGATTTCCTAAGCACTAGTGTTTTAAGGAACAGGTTAAAAAGAAAATCCTAATGTGATTTTTTTATAATGTGTTTATTCTTTATCTTATCCAAGTGACTAAAATCTTCTCCATGGCTGGACCCCAAATAATATTCCTTTACGTGCTAAGTGGTATCTAGAGAGTGGGATAGGTTTAATAAATACCCTAATCCTAACGTGTACCCTAACCCTAACCCACACCCTAACCCTAACACATATGCTAATCCTAACCCGTACCCTAAACCAATCCCTAACCCTAAAACTAACCCTAACCCTAACCCTAACCCTAACCCATACCCTACGCCGTACCCTCACCCGTACCCTAACCCGTACCCTAAGCCGTACCCTAACCCTAACCCTAACCCATACGCTACGCCGTACCCTCACCCATACCCTAACCCGTATCCTAAGCCGTACCCTAAACCTAACCCTAACCCTAACCTATACCCTACGCCATACCCTCACCCGTACCCTCCGCCGTACCCTCACCCGTACCCTATCCCATACCCTAAGCCGTACCCTAACCCTAACACTAACCCTAACCCTAACTCTAACCCTAAACTACCCTTGACTGCTTTTGCCTCCATTAGATTTCCTAAGCACTAGTGTTTTAAGGAACAGGTTAAAAAGAAAATCCTAATGTGATTTTTTTATAATGTGTTTATTCTTTATCTTATCCAAGTGACTAAAATCTTCTCCATGGCTGGACCCCAAATAATATTCCTTTACGTGCTAAGTGGTATCTAGAGAGTGGGATAGGTTTAATAAATACCCTAATCCTAACGTGTACCCTAACCCTAACCCACACCCTAACCCTAACACATATGCTAATCCTAACCCGTACCCTAAACCAATCCCTAACCCTAAAACTAACCCTAACCCTAACCCTAACCCTAACCCATACCCTACGCCGTACCCTCACCCGTACCCTAACCCGTACCCTAAGCCGTACCCTAACCCTAACCCTAACCCATACGCTACGCCGTACCCTCACCCATACCCTAACCCGTATCCTAAGCCGTACCCTAAACCTAACCCTAACCCTAACCTATACCCTACGCCATACCCTCACCCGTACCCTCACCCGTACCCTAAGCCGTACCCTAACCCTAACCCTAACCCTAACCCTAACCCATACGCTACGCCGTACCCTCACCCGTACCCTAACCCGTATCCTAAGCCGTACCCTAACCCTAACCCTAACCCTAACCTATACCCTACGCCGTACCCTCACCCGTACCCTAACCCGTACCCTAAGCCGTACCCTAAGCCGTACCCTAACCCTAACCCTAACCCATACCCTACGCCGTACCCTAACCCATACCCTAACCCGTATCCTAAGCCGTACCCTAACCCTAACCAATACCCTACGCAGTACCCTCACCCGTACCCTCACCCATACCCTAAGCCGTACCCTAACCCTAACCCTAACCCTAACCCTAACCCTAACCCTAACCCTCACCCGTACCCTAAGCCGTACCCTAACCCTAACCCTAACCCTAACCCTAACCCTAACCCTAAACCCTACCCTACGCCGTACCCTCACCCGTACCCTATCCCATACCCTAAGCCGTACCCTAACCCTAACACTAACCCTAACCCTAACCCTAACCCTAAACTACCCTTGACTGCTTTTGCCTCCATTAGATTTCCTAAGCACTAGTGTTTTAAGGAACAGGTTAAAAAGAAAATCCTAATGTGATTTTTTTATAATGTGTTTATTCTTTATCTTATCCTAGTGACTAAAATCTTCTACATGGCTGGACCCCAAATAATATTCCTGTACGTGCTACGTGGTATCTAGAGAGTGGGATAGGTTTAATAAATACCCTAATCCTAACGTGTACCCTAACCCTAACCCATACCCTAACCCTAACGCGTACCCTAACCCTAACCCAAACCCTAACCCTAACACGTACGCTAATCCTAACCCGTACCCTAAACCAATCCCTAACCCTAAAACTAACCCTAAACCTAACCCTAACCCATACCCTACGCCGTACCCTCACCCGTACCCTAACCCGTACCCTAAGCCGTACCCTAACCCTAACCCTAACCCTAACCCATACGCTACGCCGTACCCTCACCCGTACCCTAACCCGTATCCTAAGCCGTACCCTAACCCTAACCCTAACCCTAACCTATACCCTACGCCGTACCCTCACCCGTGCCCTAACCCGTACCCTAAACCGTACCCTAACCCTAACCCTAACCCTAACCCTAAACCTAACCCATACCCTACCCCGTACCCTAACCCGTATCCTAAGCCGTACCCTAACCCTAACCAATACCCTACGCAGTACCCTCACCCGTACCCTCACCCGTACCCTAAGCCGTACCCTAACCCTAACCCTAACCCTAACCCTAACCCTAACCCCTACCCTACGCCGTACCCTCACCCGTACCCTATCCCATACCCTAAGCCGTACCCTAACCCTAACACTAACCCTAACCCTAACCCTAACCCTAAATACCCTTGACTGCTTTTGCCTCCATTAGATTTCCTAAGCACTAGTGTTTTAAGGAACAGGTTAAAAAGAAAATCCTAATGTGATTTTTTTATAATGTGTTTATTCTTTATCTTATCCTAGTGACTAAAATCTTCTCCATGGCTGGACCCCAAAAAATATTCCTTTACGTGCTAAGTGGTATCTAGAGAGTGGGATAGGTTTAATAAATACCCTAATCCTAACGTGTACCCTAACCCTAACCCATACCCTAACCCTACCGCGTACCCTAACCCTAACCCAAACCCTAACCCTAACACGTACGCTAATCCTAAACCGTACCCTAAACCAATCCCTAACCCTAAAACTAACCCTAACCCTACCCCTAACCCTAACCATACCCTACGCCGTACCCTCACCCGTACCCTAACCCGTACCCTAAGCCGTACCCTAACCCTAACCCTAACCCTAACCCATACGCTACGCCGTACCCTCACCCGTACCCTAACCCGTATCCTAAGCCGTACCCTAACCCTAACCCTAACCCTAACCTATACCCTATGCCGTACCCTCACCCGTACCCTAAACCGTACCCTAAGCCGTACCCTAACCCTAACCCTAACCCTAACCCATACGCTACGCCGTACCCTAACCCGTACCCTAACCCGTATCCTAAGCCGTACCCTAACCCTAACCAATAACCTACGCAGTACCCTCACCCGTACCCTAAGCCGTACCCTAACCCTAACCCTAACCCTAACCCCTACCCTACGCCGTACCCTCACCCGTACCCTATCCCATACCCTAAGCCGTACCCTAACCCTAACACTAACCCTAACCCTAACCCTAACCCTAAACTATCCTTGACTGCTTTTGCCTCCATTAGATTTCCTAAGCACTAGTGTTTTAAGGAACAGGTTAAAAAGAAAATCCTAATGTGATTTTTTTATAATGTGTTTATTCTTTATCTTATCCTAGTGACTAAAATCTTCTCCATGGCTGGACCCCAAATAATATTCCTTTACGTGCTAAGTGGTATCTAGAGAGAGGGATAGGTTTAATAAATACCCTAATCCTAACGTGTACCCTAACCCTAACCCATACCCTAACCCTAACGTGTACCCTAACCCTAACCCACACCCTAACCCTAACACGTACGCTAATCCTAACCCGTACCCTAAACCAATCCCTAACCCTAAAACTAACCCTAACCCTAACCCTAACCCTAACCCATACCCTACGCCGTACCCTCACCCGTACCCTAAACCGTATCCTAAGCCGTACCCTAAACCTAACCCTAACCCTAACCCATACGCTACGCCGTACCCTCACCCGTACCCTAACCAGTATCCTAAGCCGTACCCTAACCCTAACCCTAACCCTAATCTATACCCTACGCCGTACCCTCACCCGTACCCTCACCCGTACCATAAGCCGTACCCTAACCCTAACCCTAACCCTAACCCTAACCCTAAACCTAACCCATACCCTACGCCGTACCCTAACCCGTACCCTAACCCGTATCCTAAGCCGTACCCTAACCCTAACCAATACCCTACGCAGTACCCTCACCCGTACCCTCACCCGTACCCTAAGCCGTACCCTAACCCTAACCCTAACCCTAACCCTAATCCTAACCCCTACCCTACGCCGTACCCTCACCCGTACCCTATCTCATACCCTAAGCCGTACCCTAACCATAACACTAACCCTAACCCTAACCCTACCCCTAAACTACCCTTGACTGCTTTTGCCTCCATTAGATTTCCTAAGCACTAGTGTTTTAAGGAATAGGTTAAAAAGAAAATCCTAATGTGATTTTTTTATAATGTGTTTATTCTTTATCTTATCCTAGTGACTAAAATCTTCTCAATGGCTGGACCCCAAATAATATTCCTTTACGTGCTAAGTGGTATCTAGAGAGTGGGATAGGTTTAATAAATACCCTAATCCTAACGTGTACCCTAACCCTAACCCATACCCTAACCCTAACGCGTACCCTACCCCTAACCCAAACCCTAACCCTAACACGTACGCTAATCCTAACCCGTACCCTAAACCAATCCCTAACCCTAAAACTAACCCTAACCCTAACCCTAACCCTAACCCATACCCTACGCCGTACCCTCACCCGTACCCTAAGCCGTACCCTAACCCTAACCCTAACCCTAACACATACGCTACGCCGTACCCTCACCCGTACCCTAACCCGTATCTTAAGCCGTACCCTAACCCTAACCCTAACCCTAACCTATACCCTACGCCGTACCCTCACCCGTACCCTAACCCGTACCCTAAGCCGTACCCTAACCCTAACCCTAACCCTAACCCATACCCTATGCCGTACCCTAACCCGTACCCTAACCCGTATCCTAAGCCGTACCCTAACCCTAACCAATACCCTACGCAGTACCCTCACCCGTACCCTAAGCCGTACCCTAACCCTAACCCTAACTCTAACCCTTACCCTACGCCGTACCCTCACCCGTACCCTATCCCATACCCTAAGCCGTACCCTAACCCTAACACTAACCCTAACCCTAACTCTAACCCTAAACTACCCTTGACTGCTTTTGCCTCCATTAGATTTCCTAAGCACTAGTGTTTTAAGGAACAGGTTAAAAAGAAAATCCTAATGTGATTTTTTTATAATGTGTTTATTCTTTACCTTATCCTAGTGACTAAAATCTTCTCCATGGCTGGACCCCAAATAATATACCTTTACGTGCTAAGTGGTATCTAGAGAGTGGGATAGGTTTAATAAATACCCTAATCCCAACGTGTACACTAACCCTAACCCATACCCTAACCCTAACGCGTACCCTAACCCTAACCCACACCCTAACCCTAACACGTACGCTAATCCTAACCTGTACCCTAAACCAATCCCTAACCCTAAAACTAACCCTAACCCTAACCCTAACCCTAACCCATACCCTACGCCGTACCCTCACCCGTACCCTAACCCATACCCTAAGCCGTACCCTAACCCTAACCCTAACCCTAACCCATACGCTACGCCGTACCCTCACCCGTACCCTAACCCGTATCCTAAGCCGTACCCTAACCCTAACCCTAACCCTAACCTATACCCTACGCCGTACCCTCACCCGTACCCTCACCCATACCCTAAGCCGTACCCTAAACCTAACCCTAACCCTAACCGTAAACCATACCCTACGCCGTACCCTCACCCGTACCCTTACCCGTACCCTAAGCCGTACCCTAACCCTAAACCTAACCCTAACCCATACGCTACGCCGTACCCTCACCCGTACCCTAACCCGTATCCTAAGCCGTACCCTAACCCTAACCCTAACCCTAACCTATACCCTACGCCGTACCCTCACCCGTACCCTAACCCGTACCCTGAGCCGTACCCTAAGCCATACCTTAACCCTAACCCTAACCCTAACCCATACCCTACGCCGTACACTAACCCGTACCCTAACCCGTATCCTAAGCCGTACCCTAACCCTAACCAATACCCTACGCAGTACCCTCACCCGTACCCTCACCCGTACCCTAAGCCGTACCCTAACCCTAACCCTAACCCTAACCCTAACCCTAACCCTAACCCCTACCCTACGCCGTACCCTCACCCGTACCCTATCCCATACCCTAAGCCGTACCCTAACCCTAACACTAACCCTAACCCTAACCCTAACCCTAAACTACCCTTGACTGCTTTTGCCTCCATTAGATTTCCTAAGCACTAGTGTTTTAAGGAACAGGTTAAAAAGAAAATCCTAATGTGATTTTTTTATAATGTGTTTATTCTTTATCTTATCCTAGTGACTAAAATCTTCTCCATGGCTGGACCCCAAATAATATTCCTTTACGTGCTAAGTGGTATCTAGAGAGTGGGATAGGTTTAATAAATACCCTAATCCTAACGTGTACCCTAACCCTAACCCATACCCTAACCCTAACGCATACCCTAACCCTAACCCAAACCCTAACCCTAACACGTACGCTAATCCTAACCCGTACCCTAAACCAATCCCTAACCCTAAAACTAACCCTAACCCTAACCCTAACCCTAACCCATACCCTACGCCGTACCCTCACCCGTACCCTAACCCGTACCCTAAGCCGTACCCTAACACTAACCCTAACCCTAACCCATACGCTACGCTGTACCCTCACCCGTACCCTAACCCGTATCCTAAGCCGTACCCTAACCCTAACCCTAACCCTAACCTATACCCTACGCCGTACCCTCACCCGTACCCTAACCCGTACCCTAAGCCGTACCCTAACGCTAACCCTAACCCTAACCCTAACCCTAACCCATACCCTACCCCGTACCCTAACCCGTATCCTAAGCCGTACCCTAACCCTAACCAATACCCTACGCAGTACCCTCACCCGTACCCTAAGCCGTACCCTAACCCTAACCCTAACCCTTACCCTAACCCTAACCCTAACCCCTACCCTACGCCGTACCCTCACCCGTATCCTATCCCATAACCTAAGCCGTACCCTAACCCTAACAGTAACCCTAACCCTAACCCTAACCCTAAACTACCCTTGACTGCTTTTTCCTCCATTAGATTTCCTAAGCACTAGTGTTTTAAGGAAGAGGTTAAAAAGAAAATCCTAATGTGATTTTTTTTATAATGTGTTTATTCTTTATCTTATCCTAGTGACTAAAATCTTCTCCATGGCTGGACCCCAAATAATATTCCTTTACGTTCTAAGTGGTATCTAGAGAGTGGGATAGCTTTAATAAATACCCTAATCCTAACGTGTACCCTAACCCTAACCCATACCCTAACCCTAACGCGTACCCTAACCCTAACCCAAACCCTAACCCTAACACGTATGCTAATCCTAACCCGTACCCTAAACCAATCCCTAACCCTAAAACTAACCCTAACCTAACCCTAACCCTAACCCCTACCCTACGCCGTACCCTCACCCGTACCCTAACCCGTACCCTAAGCCGTACCCTAACCCTAACCATAACCCTAACCCATACGCTACGCCGTACCCTCACCCGTACCCTAACCCGTATCCTAAGCCGTACCCTAACCCTAACCCTAACCCTAACCTATACCCTACGCCGTACCCTCACCCGTACCCTAACCCGTACCCTAAGCCGTACCCTAACCCTAACCCTAACCCTAACCCTAACCCTAACCCATACACTACCCCGTACCCTAACCCGTATCCTAAGCCGTACCCTAACCCTAACCAATACCCTACGCAGTAACCTCACCCGTACCCTCACCCGTACCCTAAGCTGTACCCTAACCCTAACCCTAACCCTAACCCTAAACCTAACCCTAACCCCTACTCTACGCCGTACCCTCACCCGTACCCTATCCCATACCCTAAGCCGTACCCTAACCCTAACACTAACCCTAACCCTAACCCTAACCCTAAACTACCCTTGACTGCTTTTGCCTCCATTAGATTTCCTAAGCACTAGTGTTTGAAGGAACAGGTTAAAAAGAAAATCCTAATGTGATTTTTTTATAATGTGTTTATTCTTTATCTTATCCTAGTGACTAAAATCTTCTCCATGGCTGGACCCCAAATAATATTCCTTTACGTGCTAAGTGGTATCTAGAGAGTGGGATAGGTTTAATAAATACCCTAATCCTAACGTGTACCCTAACCCTAACCCATACCCTAACCCTAACGCGTACCCTAACCCTAACCCAAACCCTAACCCTAACACGTACGCTAATCCTAAACCGTACCCTAAACCAATCCCTAACCCTAAAACTAACCCTAACCCTACCCCTAACCCTAACCATACCCTACGCCGTACCCTCACCCGTACCCTAACCCGTACCCTAAGCCGTACCCTAACCCTAACCCTAACCCTAACCCATACGCTACGCCGTACCCTCACCCGTACCCTAACCCGTATCCTAAGCCGTACCCTAACCCTAACCCTAACCCTAACCTATACCCTACGCCGTACCCTCACCCGTTCCCTAACCCGTACCCTAAGCCGTACCCTAACCCTAACCCTAACCCTAACCCTAACCCTAACCCATACCCTACGCCGTACCCTAACCCGTACCCTAACCCGTATCCTAAGCCGTACCCTAACCCTAACCAATAACCTACGCAGTACCCTCACCCGTACCCTAAGCCGTACCCTAACCCTAACCCTAACCCTAACCCCTACCCTACGCCGTACCCTCACCCGTACCCTATCCCATACCCTAAGCCGTACCCTAACCCTAACACTAACCCTAACCCTAACCCTAACCCTAAACTACCCTTGACTGCTTTTGCCTCCATTAGATTTCCTAAGCACTAGTGTTTTAAGGAATAGGTTAAAAAGAAAATCCTAATGTGATTTTTTTATAATGTGTTTATTCTTTATCTTATCCTCGTGACTAAAATCTTCTCCATGGCTGGACCCCAAATAATATTCCTTTACGTGCTAAGTGGTATCTAGAGAGTGGGATAGGTTTAATAAATACCCTAATCCTAACGTGTACCCTAACCCTAACCCATACCCTAACCCTAACGCGTACCCTAACCCTAACCCACACCCTAACCCTAACACGTACGCTAATCCTAACCCGTACCCTAAACCAATCCCTAACCCTAAAACTAACCCTAACCCTAACCCTAACCCTAACCCATACCCTATGCCGTACCCTCACCCGTACCCTAACCCGTACCCTAAGCCGTACTCTAAACCTAAACCTAACTCTAACCCATACGCTACGCCGTACCCTCACCCGTACCCTAACCCGTATCCTAAGCCGTACCCTAACCCTAACCCTAACCCTAACCTATACCCTACGCCGTACCCTCACCCGTACCCTCACCCGTACCCTAAGCCGTACCCTAACCCTAACCCTAACCCTAATCCTAACCCTAACCCTAACCCATACCCTACGCCGTACCCTCACCCGTACCCTAACCCGTACCCTAAGCCGTACCCTAACCCTAACCCTAACCCTATCCCATACGCTACGCCGTACCCTCACCCGTACCCTAACCCGTATCCTAAGCCGGACCCTATCCCTAACCCTAACCCTAACCTATACCCTACGCCGTACCCTCACCCGTACCCTCACCCGTACCCTAAGCCGTACCCTAACCCTAACCCTAACCCTAACCCTAACCCTAACCCATACCCTACGCCGTACCCAAGCCCGTACCCTAACCCGTATCCTAAGCCGTACCCTAACCCTAACCAATACCCTATGCAGTACCCTCACCCGTACCCTCACCCGTACCCTAAGCCGTACCCTAACCCTAACCCTAACCCTAACCCTAACCCTAACCCCTACCCTACGCCGTACCCTCACCCGTACCCTATCTCATACCCTAAGCCGTACCCTAACACTAACACTAACCCTAACCCTAACCCTAACCCTAAACTACCCTTGACTGCTTTTGCCTCCATTAGATTTCCTAAGCACTAGTGTTTTAAGGAACAGGTTAAAAAGAAAATCCTAATGTGATTTTTTTATAATGTGTTTATTCTTTATCTTATCCTAGTGAGTAAAATCTTCTCCATGGCTGGACCCCAAATAATATTCCTTTACGTGCTAAGTGGTATCTAGAGAGTGGGATAGGTTTAATAAATACCCTAATCCTAACGTGTACCCTAACCCTAACCCATACCCTAACCCTAACGCGTACCCTAACCCTAACCCAAACCCTAACCCTAACACGTACGCTAATCCTAACCCGTACCCTAAACCAATCCCTAACCCTAAAACTAACCCTAACCCTAACCCTAACCCTAACCCATACCCTACGCTGTACCCTCACCCGTACCCTAAGCCGTACCCTAACCCTAACACTAACCCTAACCCATACGCTACGCCGTACCCTCACCCGTACCCTAACCCGTATCCTAAGCCGTACCCTAACCCTAACCCTAACCCTAACCTATACCCTACGCCGTACCCTCACCCGTACCCTAACCCGTACCCTAAGCCGTACCCTAACCCTAACCCTAACCCTAACCCTAATCCTAAACCATACCCTATGCCGTACCCTAACCCGTACCCTAACCCGTATCCTAAGCCGTACCCTAATCCTAAACAATACCCTATGCAGTACCCTCACCCGTACCCTAAGCCGTACCCTAACCCTAACCCTAACTCTAACCCCTACCCTACGCCGTAACCTCACCCGTACCCTATCCCATACCCTAAGCCGTACCCTAACCCTAATACTAACCCTAACCCTAACTCTAACCCTAAACTACCCTTGACTGCTTTTGCCTCCATTAGATTTCCTAAGCACTAGTGTTTTAAGGAACAGGTTAAAAAGAAAATCCTAATGTGATTTTTTTATAATGTGTTTATTCTTTATCTTATCCTAGTGACTAAAATCTTCTCCATGGCTGGACCCCAAATAATATTCCTTTACGTGCTAAGTGGTATCTAGAGAGTGGGATAGGTTTAATAAATACCCTAATCCTAACGTGTACCCTAACCCTAACCCATACCCTAACCCTAACGCGTACCCTAACCCTAACCCACACCCTAACCCTAACACGTACGCTAATCCTAACCCGTACCCTAAACCAATCCCTAACCCTAAAACTAACCCTAACCCTAACCCTAACCCTAACCCATACCCTACGCCGTACCCTCACCCGTACCCTAACCCATACCCTAAGCCGTACCATAACCCTAACCCTAACCCTAACCCATACGCTACGCCGTACCCTCACCCGTACCCTAACCCGTATCCTAAGCCGTACCCTAACCCTAACCCTAACCCTAACCTATACCCTACGCCGTACCCTCACCCGTACCCTCACCCGTACCCTAAGCCGTACCCTAAACCTAACCCTAACCCTAACCCTAACCCATACCCTACGCCGTACCCTCACCCGTACCCTAACCCGTACCCTAAGCCGTACCCTAACCCTAAATCTAACCCTAACCCATACGCTACGCCGTACCCTCACCCGTACCCTCACCCGTACCCTAAGCCGTACCCTAACCCTAACCCTAACCCTAACCCTAACCCTAACCCCTACCCTACGCCGTACCCTCACCCGTACCCTATCCCATACCCTAAGCCGTACCCTAACCCTAACACTAACCCTAACCCTAACCCTAACCCTAAACTACCCTTGACTGCTTTTGCCTCCATTAGATTTCCTAAGCACTAGTGTTTTAAGGAACTGGTTAAAAAGAAAATCCTAATGTGATTTTTTTATAATGTGTTTATTCTTTATCTTATCCTAGTGACTAAAATCTTCTCCATGGCTGGACCCCAAATAACATTCCTTTACGTGCTAAGTGGTATCTAGAGAGTGGGATAGGTTTAATAAATACCCTAATCCTAACGTGTACCCTAACCCTAACCCATACCCTAACCCTAACGCATACCCTAACCCTAACCCAAACCCTAACCCTAACACGTACGCTAATCCTAACCCGTACCCTAAACCAATCCCTAACCCTAAAACTAACCCTAACCCTAACCCTAACCCTAACCCATACCCTACGCCGTACCCTCACCCGTACCCTCACCCGTACCCTAAGCCGTACCCTGACCCTAACCCTAACCCTAACCCTAACCCTAACCCCTACCCTACGCCGTACCCTCACCCGTACCCTAACCCGTACCCTAAGCCGTACCCTAACCCTAAATCTAACCCTAACCCATACGCTACGCCGTACCCTCACCCGTACCCTCACCCGTACCCTAAGCCGTACCCTAACCCTAACCCTAACCCTAACCCTAACCCTAACCCTAACCCCTACCCTACGCCGTACCCTCACCCGTACCCTATCCCATACCCTAAGCCATACCCTAACCCTAACATTAACCCTAACCCTAACCCTAACCCTAAACTACCCTTGACTGCTTTTGCCTCCATTAGATTTCCTAAGCACTAGTGTTTTAAGGAACAGGTTAAAAAGAAAATCCTAATGTGATTTTTTTATAATGTGTTTATTCTTTATCTTATCCTAGTGACTAAAATCTTCTCCATGGCTGGACCCCAAATAATATTCCTTTACGTGCTAAGTGGTATCTAGAGAGTGGGATAGGTTTAATAAATACCCTAATCCTAACGTGTACCCTAACCCTAACCCATACCCTAACCCTAACGCATACCCTAACCCTAACCCAAACCCTAACCCTAACACGTACGCTAATCCTAACCCGTACCCTAAACCAATCCCTAACCCTAAAACTAACCCTAACCCTAACCCTAACCCTAACCCATACCCTACGCCGTACCCTCACCCGTACCCTAACCCGTACCCTAAGCCGTACCCTAACACTAACCCTAACCCTAACCCATACGATACGCCGTACCCTCACCCGTATCCTAACCCGTATCCTAAGCCGTACCCTAACCCTAACCCTAACCCTAACCTATACCCTACGCCGTACCCTCACCCGTACCCTAACCCGTACCCTAAGCCGTACCCTAACGCTAACCCTAACCCTAACCCTAACCCTAACCCATACCCTACCCCGTACCCTAACCCGTATCCTAAGCCGTACCCTAACCCTAACCCATACGCTACGCCGTACCCTCACCCGTACCCTCACCCGTACCCTAAGCCGTACCCTAACCCTAACCCTAACCCTAACCCTAACCCTAACCCTAACCCCTACCCTACGCCGTACCCTCACCCGTACCCCATTCCATAACCTAAGCCGTACCCTAACCCTAACAGTAACCCTAACCCTAACCCTAACCCTAAACTACCCTTGACTGCTTTTGCCTCCATTAGATTTCCTAAGCACTAGTGTTTTAAGGAAGAGGTTAAAAAGAAAATCCTAATGTGATTTTTTTATAATGTGTTTATTCTTTATCTTATCCTAGTGACTAAAATCTTCTCCATGGCTGGACCCCATATAATATTCCTTTACGTTCTAAGTGGTATCTAGAGAGTGGGATAGCTTTAATAAATACCCTAATCCTAACGTGTGCCCTAACCCTAACCCATACCCTAACCCTAACGCGTACCCTAACCCTACCCCAAACCCTAACCCTAACACGTACGCTAATCCTAACCCGTACCCTAAACCAATCCCTAACCCTAAAACTAACCCTAACCCTAACCCTAACCCATACCCTACGCCGTACCCTCACCCGTACCCTAAGCCGTACCCTAAGCCGTACCCTAACCCTAACCCTAACCCTAACCCATACCCTACGCCGTACCCTAACCCGTACCCTAACACGTATCCTAAGCCGTACCCTAACCCTAACCAATACCCTACGCAGTACCCTCACCCGTACCCTCACCCGTACCCTAAGCCGTACCCTAATGCTAACCCTAACCCTAACCCTAACCCTAACCCATACCCTACCCCGTACCCTAACCCGTATCCTAAGCCGTACCCTAACCCTAACCAATACCCTACGCAGTACCCTCACCCGTACCCTAAGCCGTACCCTAACCCTAACCCTAACCCTAACCCTAACCCTAACCCTAACCCCTACCCTACGCCGTACCCTCACCCGTACCCTATCCCATAACCTAAGCTGTACCCTAACCCTAACAGTAACCCTAACCCTAACTCTAACCCTAAACTACCCTTGACTGCTTTTGCCTCCATTAGATTTCCTAAGCACTAGTGTTTTAAGGAACAGGTTAAAAAGAAAATCCTAATGTGATTTTTTTATAATGTGTTTATTCTTTATCTTATCCTAGTGACTAAAATCTTCTCCATGGCTGGACCCCAAATAATATTCCTTTACGTTCTAAGTGGTATCTAGAGAGTGGGATAGCTTTAATAAATACCCTAATCCTAACGTGTACCCTAACCCTAACCCATACCCTAACCCTAACGCGTACCCTAACCCTAACCCAAACCCTAACCCTAACACGTACGCTAATCCTAACCCGTACCCTAAACCAATCCCTAACCCTAAAACTAATCCTAACCCTAACCCTAACCCATACCCTACGCCGTACCCTCACCCGTACCCTAACCCGTACCCTAAGCCGTACCCTAACCCTAACCCTAACCCATACGCTACGCCGTACCCTCACCCGTACCCTAACCCGTATCCTAAGCCGTACCCTAACCCTAACCCTAACCCTAACCTATACCCTACGCCGTACCCTCACCCGTACCCTAACCCGTACCCTAAGCCGTACCCTAACCCTAACCCTAACCCTAACCCTAACCCTAACCCATACCCTACGCCGTATCCTAACCCGTACCCTAACCCGTACCCTAAGCCGTACCCTAACCCTAACCCTAACCCTAACCCCTACCCTACGCCGTACCCTCACCCGTACCCTATCCCATACCCTAAGCCGTACCCTAACCCTAATACTAACCCTAACCCTAACCCTAACCCTAAACTACCCTTGACTGCTTTTGCCTCCATTAGATTTCCTAAGCACTAGTGTTTTAAGGAACAGGTTAAAAAGAAAATCCTAATGTCATTTTTTTATAATGTGTTTATTCTTTATCTTATCCTAGTGACTAAAATCTTCTCCATGGCTGGACCCCAAATAATATTCCTTTACGTGCTAAGTGGTATCTAGAGAGTGGGATAGGTTTAATAAATACCCTAATCCTAACGTGTACCCTAACCCTAACCCACACCCTAACCCTAACGCGTACGCTAATCCTAACCCGTACCCTAAACCAATCCCTAACCCTAAAACTAACACTAACCCTAACCCTAACCCTAACCCATACCCTACGCCGTACCCTCACCCGTACCCTAACCCGTACCCTAAGCCGTACCCTAACCCTAACCCTAACCCTAACCCATACGCTACGCCGTACCCTCACCCGTACCCTAACCCGTATCCTAAGCCGTACCCTAACCCTAACCCTAACCCTAACCTATACACTACGCTGTACCCTCACCCGTACCCTCACCCGTACCCTCACCCGTACCATAAGCCGTACCCTAACCCTAACCCTAAACCTAACCCTAACCCATACCCTACGCCGTACCCTAAACCGTACCCTAACCCGTATCCTAAGCCGTACCCTAACCCTAACCAATACCCTACGCAGTACCCTCACCCGTACCCTCACCCGTACCCTAAGCCGTACCCTAACCCTAACCCTAACCCCTACCCTACGCCGTACCCTCACCCGTACCCTATCCCATACCCTAAGCCGTACCCTAACACTAACACTAACCCTAACCCTAACCCTAACCCTAAACTACCCTTGACTGCTTTTGCCTCCATTAGATTTCCTAAGCACTAGTGTTTTAAGGAACAGGTTAAAAAGAAAATCCTAATGTGATTTTTTTATAATGTGTTTATTGTTTATCTTATCCTAGTGACTAAAATCTTCTCCATGGCTGGACCCCAAATAATATTCTTTTACGTGCTAAGTGGTATCTAGAGAGTGGGATAGGTTTAATAAATACCCTAATCCTAACGTGTACCCTAACCCTAACCCATACCCTAACCCTAACGCGTACCCTAACCCTAACCCAAACCCTAACCCTAACACGTACGCTAATCCTAACCCGTACCCTAAACCAATCCCTAACCCTAAAACTAACCCAACCCTACCCCTAACCCTAACCCATACCCTACGCCGTACCCTCACCCGTACCCTAACCCGTACCCTAAGCCGTACCCTAACCCTAACCCTAACCCTAACCCATACGCTACGCCGTACCCTCACCCGTACCCTAACACGTATCCTAAGCCGTACCCTAACCCTAACCCTAACCCTAACCTATACCCTACGCCGTACCCTCACCCGTACCCTAACCCGTACCCTAAGCCGTACCCTAACCCTAACCCTAATCCTAACCCTAACCCTAACCCATACCCTACGCCGTATCCTAACCCGTACCCTAACCCGTACCCTAAGCCGTACCCTAACGCTAACCCTAACCCTAACCCTAACCCTAACCCATACCCTACCCCGTACCCTAACCCGTATCCTAAGCCGTACCCTAACCCTAACCCATACGCTACGCCGTACCCTCACCCGTACCCTCACCCGTACCCTAAGCCGTACCCTAACCCTAACCCTAACCCTAACACATACCCTACGCCGTACCCTACCCCGTACCCTAACCCGTATCCTAAGCCGTACCCTAACCCTAACCAATACCCTACGCAGTACCCTCACCCGTACCCTCACCCGTACCCTAAGCCGTACCCTAACCCTAACCCTAACCCTAACTCTAACCCTAACCCTAACCCCTACCCTACGCCGTACCCTCACCCGTACCCTATCCCATACCCTAAGCCGTACCCTAACCCTAACACTAACCCTAACCCTAACCCTAACCCTAAACTACCCTTGACTGCTTTTGCCTCCATTAGATTTCCTAAGCACTAGTGTTTTAAGGAACAGGTTAAAAAGAAAATCCTAATGTGATTTTTTTATAATGTGTTTATTCTTTATCTTATCCTAGTGACTAAAATCTTCTCCATGGCTGGACCCCAAATAATATTCCTTCACGAGCTAAGTGGTATCTAGAGAGTGGGATAGGTTTAATAAATACCCTAATCCTAACGTGTACCCTAACCCTAACCCATACCCTAACCCTAACGCGTACCCTAACCCTAACCCAAACCCTAACCCTAACACGTACGCTAATCCTAACCCGTACCCTAAACCAATCCCTAACCCTAAAACTAACCCTAACCCTAACCCTAACCCATACCCTACGCCGTACCCTCACCCGTACCCTAACCCGTACCCTAAGCCGTACCCTAACCCTAACCCTAACCCTAACCCATACGCTACGCCGTACCCTCACCCGTACCCTAACCAGTATCCTAAGCCGTACCCTAACCCTAACCCTAACCCTAACCTATACCCTACGCCGTACCCTTACCCGTACCCTAACCCGTACCCTAAGCCGTACCCTAACCCTAAACCTAACGCTAACCCTAACCCTAACCCATACCCTACCCCGTACCCTAACCCGTATCCTAAACCGTACCCTAACCCTAACCAATACCCTACGCAGTACCCTCACCCGTACCCTCACCCGTACCCTAAGCCGTACCCTAACCCTAACCCTAACCCTAACCCTAACCCTAACCCCTACCCTACGCCGTACCCTCACCCGTACCCTATCCCATACCTTAAGCCGTACCCTAACCCTAACACTAACCCTAACCCTAACCCTAACCCTAAACTACCCTTGACTGCTTTTGCCTCCATTAGATTTCCTAAGCACTAGTGTTTTAAGGAACAGGTTAAAAAGAAAATTCTACTGTGATTTTTTTATAATGTGTTTATTGTTTATCTTATCCTAGTGACTAAAATCTTCTCCATGGCTGGACCCCAAATAATATTCCTTTACGTGCTAAGTGGTATCTAGAGAGTGGGATAGGTTTAATAAATACCCTAATCCTAACGTGTACCCTAACCCTAACCCATACCCTAACCCTAACGCGTACCCTAACCCTAACCCAAACCCTAACCCTAACACGTACGCTAATCCTAACCCGTACCCTAAACCAATCCCTAACCCTAAAACTAACCCTAACCCTACCCCTAACCCTAACCCATACCCTACGCCGTACCCTCACCCGTACCCTAACCCGTACCCTAAGCCGTACCCTAACCCTAACCCTAACCCTAACCCATACGCTACGCCGTACCCTCACCCGTACCCTAACCCGTATCCTAAGCCGTACCCTAACCCTAACCCTAACCCTAACCTATACCCTACGCCGTACCCTCACCCGTACCATAACCCGTACCCTAAGCCGTACCCTAACCCTAACCCTAACCCTAACCCTAACCCTAACCCATACCCTACGCCGTACCCTAACCCGTACACTAACCCGTATCCTAAACCGTACCCTAACCCTAACCAATAACCTACGCAGTACCCTCACCCGTACCCTAAGCCGTACCCTAACCCTAACCCTAACCCTAACCCCTACCCTACGCCGTACCCTCACCCGTACCCTATCCCATACCCTAAGCCGTACCCTAACCCTAACACTAACCCTAACCCTAACCCTAACCCTAAACTACCCTTGACTGCTTTTGCCTCCATTAGATTTCCTAAGCACTAGTGTTTTAAGGAACAGGTTAAAAAGAAAATCCTAATGTGATTTTTTTATAATGTGTTTATTCTTTATCATATCCTAGTGACTAAAATCTTCTCCATGGCTGGACCCCAAATAATATTCCTTTACATGCTAAGTGGTATCTAGAGAGTGGGATAGATTTAATAAATACCCTAATGCTAACGTGTACCCTAACCCTAACCCATACCCTAACCCTAACGCGTACCCTAACCCTAACCCACACCCTAACCCTAACACGTACGCTAATCCTAACCCGTACCCTAAACCAATCCCTAACCCTAAAACTAACCCTAACCCTAACCCTAACCCTAACCCATACCCTACGCCGTACCCTCACCCGTACCCTAACCCGTACCCTAAGCCGTACCCTAAACCTAACCCTAACCCTAACCCATACGCTACGCCGTACCCTCACCCGTACCCTAACCCGTATCCTAAGCCGTACCCTAACCCTAAGCCTAACCCTAACCTATACCCTACGCCGTACCCTCACCCGTACCCTAAGCCGTACCCTAAGCCGTACCCTAACCCTAACCCTAACCCTAACCCTAACCCATACCCCACGCCGTACCCTCACCCGTACCCTAACCCGTACCCTAAGCCGTACCCTAACCCTAACCCTAACCCTATCCCATACGCTACGCTGTACCCTCACCCGTACCCTAACCCGTATCCTAAGCCGGACCCTATCCCTAACCCTAACCCTAACCTATACCCTACGCCGTACCCTCACCCGTACCCTAACCCCTACCCTAAGCCGTACCCTAACCCTAACCCTAACCCTAACCCTAACCCTAACCCATACCCTAACCCGTACCCTAACCCGTATCCTAAGCCGTACCCTAACCCTAACCAATACCCTACGCAGTACCCTCACCCGTACCCTCACCCGTACCCTAAGCCGTACCCTAACCCTAACCCTAAACCTAACCGTAACCCTAACCCCTACCCTACGCCGTACCCTCACCCGTACCCTATCTCATACCCTAAGCCGTACCCTAACCCTAACACTAACCCTAACCCTAACCCTAACCCTAAACTACCCTTGACTGCTTTTGCCTCCATTAGATTTCCTAAGCACTAGTGTTTTAAGGAAGAGGTTAAAAAGAAAATCCTAATGTGATTTTTTTATAATGTGTTTATTCTTTATCTTATCCTAGTGATTAAAATCTTCTCCATGGCTGGACCCCAAATAACATTCCTTTACGTGCTAAGTGGTATCTAGAGAGTGGGATAGGTTTAATAAATACCCTAATCCTAACGTGTACCCTAACCCTAACCCTAACCCTAACCCTAACCCTAACCCTAACCCTAACCCTAACCCTAACCCTAACCCTAACACGTACGCTAATCCTAACCCGTACCCTAAACCAATCCCTAACCCTAAAACTAACCCTAACCCTACCCCTAACCCTAACCCATACCCTACGCCGTACCCTCACCCGTACCCTAACCCGTACCCTAAGCCGTACCCTAACCCTAACCCTAACCCTAACCCATACGCTACGCCGTACCCTCACCCGTACCCTAACCCGTATCCTAAGCCGTACCCTAACCCTAACCCTAACCCTAACCTATACCCTAAGCCATACCCTCACCCGTACCCTAACCCGTACCCTAAGCCGTACCCTAACCCTAACCCTAACCCTAACCCTAACCCTAACCCATACCCTACGCCGTACCCTAACCCGTACCCTAATCCGTATCCTAAGCCGTACCCTAACCCTAACTAATAACCTACGTAGTACCCTCACCCGTACCCTAAGCCGTACCCTAACCCTAACCCTAACCCTAACCCCTACCCTACGCCGTACCCTCACCCGTACCGTATCCCATACCCTAAGCCGTACCCTAACCCTAACACTAACCCTAACCCTAACTCTAACCCTAACCCCTACCCTACGCCGTACCCTCACCCGTACCGTATCCCATACCCTAAGCCGTACCCTAACCCTAACACTAACCCTAACCCTAACTCTAACCCTAACTACCCTTGACTGCTTTTGCCTCCATTAGATTTCCTAAGCACTAGTGTTTTAAGGAACAGGTTAAAAAGAAAATCCTAATGTGATTTTTTTATAATGTGTTTATTCTTTATCTTATCCTAGTGACTAAAATCTTCTCCATGGCTGGACCCCAAATAATATTCCTTTACGTGCTAAGTGGTATCTAGAGAGTGGGATAGGTTTAATAAATACCCTAATCCTAATGTGTACCCTAACCCTAACCCATACCCTAACCCTAACGCGTACCCTAACCCTAACCCACACCCTACCCTAACACGTACGCTAATCCTAACCCGTACCCTAAACCAATCCCTAACCCTAAAACTAACCCTAACCCTAACCCTAACCCTAACCCATACCCTACGCCGTACCCTCACCCGTACCCTAATCCATACCCTAAGCCGTACCCTAACCCTAACCCTAACCCTAACCCATACGCTACGCCGTACCCTCACCCGTACCCTAACCCATATCCTAAGCCGTACCCTAACCCTAACCCTAACCCTAACCTATACCCTACGCCGTACCCTCACCCGTACCCTCACCCGTACCCTAAGCCGTACCCTAAACCTAACCCTAACCCTAACCCTAACCCATACCCTATGCCGTACCCTCACCCGTACCCTAACCCGTACCCTAAGCCGTACCCTAACCCTAAACCTGAACCTAACCCATACGCTACGCCGTACCCTCACCCGTACCCTAACCCGTATCCTAAGCCGTACCCTAAACCTAACCCTAACCCTAACCTATACCCTACGCCATACCCTCACCCGTACCCTAACCCGTACCCTAAGCCGTACCCTAAGCCGTACCCTAACCCTAACCCTAAACCTAACCCATACCCTACGCCGTACACTAACCCGTACCCTAACCCGTATCCTAAGCCGTACCCTAACCCTAACCAATACCCTACGCAGTACCCTCACCCGTACCCTCACCCGTACCCTAAGCCGTACCCTAACCCTAACCCTAACCCTAACCCATACCCTAACCCTAACGCGTACCCCAACCCTAACCCAAACCCTAATCCTAACACGTACGCTAATCCTAACCCGTACCCTAAACCAATCCCTAACCCTAAAACTAACCCTAAACCTAACCCTAACCCTAACCCATACCCTACGCCGTACCCTCACCCGTACCCTAAGCCGTACCCTAAGCCGTACCCTAACCCTAACCCTAACCCTAACACTAACCCTAACCCATACCCTACGCCGTACCCTATCCCGTATCCTAAGCCGTACGCTAACCCTAACTAATACCCTACGCAGTACCCTCACCCGTACCCTCACCCGTACCCTAAGCCGTACCCTAACCCTAACCCTAACCCTAACCCTAACCCTAACCCTATCCCCTACCCTACGCCGTACCCTCACCCGTACCCTATCCCATACCCTAAGCCGTACCCTAACCCTAACACTAACCCTAACCCTAACCCTAACCCTAAACTACCCTTGACTGCTTTTGCCTCCATTAGATTTCCTAAGCACTAGTGTTTTAAGGAACAGGTTAAAAAGAAAATCCTAATGTGATTTTTTTATAATGTGTTTATTCTTTATCTTATCCTAGTGACTAAAATCTTCTCCATGGCTGGACCCCAAATAATATTCCTTTACGTGCTAAGTGGTATCTAGAGAGTGGGATAGGTTTAATAAATACCATAATCCTAACGTGTACCCTAACCCTAACCCATACCCTAACCCTAACGCGTACCCTAACCCTAACCCAAACCCTAACCCTAACACGTACGCTAATCCTAACCCGTACCCTAAACCAATCCCTAACCCTAAAACTAACCCTAACCCTAACCCTAACCCTAACCCATACCCTACGCCGTACCCTCACCCGTACCCTAAGCCGTACCCTAACCCTAACCCTAACCCTAACCCATACGCTACGCCGTACCCTCACCCGTACCCTAACCCGTATCCTAAGCCGTACCCTAACCCTAACCCTAACCCTAACCCCTACCCTACGCCGTACCCTAACCCGTACCCTATCCCATACCCTAAGCCGTACCCTAACCCTAACATTAACCCTAACCCTAACTCTAACCCTAAACTACCCTTGACTGCTTTTGCCTCCATTAGATTTCCTAAGCACTAGTGTTTTAAGGAACAGGTTAAAAAGAAAATCCTAATGTGATTTTTTTATAATGTGTTTATTCTTTATCTTATCCTAGTGACTAAAATCTTCTCCATGGCTGCACCCCAAATAATATTCCTTTACGTGCTAAGTGGTATCTAGAGAGTGGGATAGGTTTAATAAATACCCTAATCCTAACGTGTACCCTAACCCTAACCCGTACCCTAACCCTAACGCGTACCCTAACCCTAACCCAAACCCTAATCCTAACACGTACGCTAATCCTAACCCGTACCCTAAACCAATCCCTAACCCTAAAACTAACCCTAACCCTAACCCTAACCCTAACCCATACCCTACGCCGTACCCTCACCCGTACCCTAACCCGTACCCTAATCCGTACCCTAACCCTAACCCTAACCCTAACCCATACGCTACGCCGTACCCTCACCCGTACCCTAACCCGTATCCTAAGCCGTACCCTAACCCTAAACCTAACCCTAACGTATACCCTACGCCGTACCCTCACCCGTACCCTAACCCGTACCCTAAGCCCTACCCTAACCCTAACCCTAACCCTAACCCTAACCCTAACCCATACCCTACGCCGTACCCTAACCCGTACCCTAACCCGTATCCTAAGCCGTACCGTAACCCTAACCAATACCCTACGCAGTACCCTCACCCGTACCCTCACCCGTACCCTAAGCCGTACCCTAACCCTAACCCTAACCCTAACCCTAACCCTAACCCTAACCCCTACCCTACGCCGTACCCTCACCCGTACCCTATCCCATACCCTAAGCCGTACCCTAACCCTAACACTAACCCTAACCCTAACCCTAACCCTAAACTACCCTTGACTGCTTTTGCCTCCATTAGATTTCCTAAGCACTAGTGTTTTAAGGAACAGGTTAAAAAGAAAATCCTAATGTGATTTTTTTATAATGTGTTTATTCTTTATCTTATCCTAGTGACTAAAATCTTCTCCATGGCTGGACCCCAAATAATATTCCTTTACGTGCTAAGTGGTATCTAGAGAGTGGGATAGGTTTAATAAATACCCTAATCCTAACGTGTACCCTAACCCTAACCCACACCCTAACCCTAACACGTACGCTAATCCTAACCCGTACCCTAAACCAATCCCTAACCCTAAAACTAACCCTAACCCTAACCCTAACCCTAACCCATACCCTACGCCGTACCCTCACCCGTACCCTAACCCATACACTAAGCCGTACCCTAACCCTAACCCTAACCCTAACCCATACGCTACGCCATACCCTCACCCGTACCCTAACCCGTATCCTAAGCCGTACCCTAACCCTAACCCTAACCCTAACCTATACCCTACGCCGTACCCTCACCCGTACCCTCACCCGTACCCTAAGCCGTACCCTAACCCTAACCCTAACCCTAACCCTAACCCATACCCTACGCCGTACCCTCACCCGTACCCTAACCCGTACCCTAAGCCGTACCCTAACCCTAAACCTAACCCTAACCCATACGCTACGCCGTACCCTCACCCGTACCCTAACCAGTATCCTAAGCCGTACCCTAACCCTAACACTAACCCTAACCTATACCCTACGCCGTACCCTCACCCGTACCCTTACCCGTACCCTAAGCCGTACCCTAAGCCGTACCCTAACCCTAACCCTAACCCTAACCCATACCCTACGCCGTACCCTAACCCGTACCCTAACCCGTATCCTAAGCCGTACCCTAACCCTAACCAATACCCTACGCAGTACCCTCACCCGTACCCTCACCCGTACCCTAAGCCGTACCCTAACCCTAACCCTAACCCTAACCCTAACCCTAACCCCTACCCTACGCCGTACCCTCACCCGTACCCTATCCCATACCCTAAGCCGTACCCTAACCCTAACACTAACCCTAACCCTAACCCTAACCCTAAACTACCCTTGACTGCTTTTGCCTCCATTAGATTTCCTAAGCACTAGTGTTTTAAGGAACAGGTTAAAAAGAAAATCCTAATGTGATTTTTTTATAATGTGTTTATTCTTTATCTTATCCTACTGACTAAAATCTTCTCCATGGCTGGACCCCAAATAATATTCCTTTACGTGCTAAGTGGTATCTAGAGAGTGGGATAGGTTTAATAAATACCCTAATCCTAACGTGTACCCTAACCCTAACCCATACCCTAACCCTAACGCGTACCCTAACCCTAACCCAAACCCTAACCCTAACACGTACGCTAATCCTAACCCGTACCCTAAACCAATCCCTAACCCTAAAACTAACCCTAACCCTAACCCTAACCCATACCCTACGTCGTACCCTCACCCGTATCCTAACCCGTACCCTAAGCTGTACCCTAACCCTAACCCTAACCCTAACCCATAAGCTACGCCATAACCTCACCCGTACCCTAACCCGTATCCTGAGCCGTACCCTAACCCTAACCCTAACCCTAACCTATACCCTACGCCGTACCCTCACCCGTACCCTAACCCGTACCCTAAGCCGTACCCTAAACCTAACCCTAACCCTAAACCTAACCCTAACCCATACTCTACCCCGTACCCTAACCCGTATCCTAAGCCGTACCCTAACCCTAACCAATACCCTACGCAGTACCCTCACCCGTACCCTCACCCGTACCCTAAGCCGTACCCTAACCCTAACCCTAACCCTAACCCTAACCCTAACCCTAACCCCTACCCTACGCCGTACCCTCACCCGTACCCTATCCCATACCCTAAGCCGTACCCTAACCCTAACACTAACCCTAACCCTAACCCTAACCCTAACCCTAAACTACCCTTGACTGCTTTTGCCTCCATTAGATTTCCTAAGCACTAGTGTTTTAAGGAACAGGTTAAAAAGAAAATCCAAATGTGATTTTTTTATAATGTGTTTATTCTTTATCTTATCCTAGTGACTAAAATCTTCTCCATGGCTGGACCCCAAATAATATTCCTTTACGTGCTAAGTGGTATCTAGAGAGTGGGATAGGTTTAATAAATACCCTAATCCTAACGTGTACCGTAACCCTAACCCATACCCTAACCCTAACACGTAACCTAACCCTAACCCAAACCCTAACCCTAACACGTACGCTAATCTTAACCCGTACCCTAAACCAATCCCTAACCCTAAAACTAACCCTAACCCTAACCCTAACCCTAACCCATACCCTACGCCGTACCCTCACCTGTACCCTAACCCGTACCCTAAGCCGTACCCTAACCCTAACCCTAACCCTAACCCATACGCTACGCCGTACCCTCACCCGTACCCTAACCCGTATCCTAAGCCGTACCCTAACCCTAACCCTAACCCTAACCTATACCCTACGCCGTACCCTCACCCGTACCCTAACCCGTACCCTAAGCCGTACCCTAACCCTAACCCTAACCCTAACTCTAACCCATACCCTACCCCGTACCCTAACACGTATCCTAAGCCGTACCCTAACCCTAACCAATACACTATTCAGTACCCTCACCCGTACCCTCACCCGTACCCTAAGCCGTACCCTAACCCTAACCCTAACCCTAACCCTAACCCTAACCCTAACCCCTACCCTACGCCGTACCCTCACCCGTACCCTATCCCATACCCTAAGCCGTACCCTAACCCTAACAGTAACCCTAACCCTAACCCTAACCCTAAACTACCCTTGACTGCTTTTGCCTCCATTAGATTTCCTAAGCACTAGTGTTTTAAGGAACAGGTTAAAAAGAAAATCCTAATGTGATTTTTTTATAATGTGTTTATTCTTTATCTTATCCTAGTGACTAAAATCTTCTCCATGGCTGGACCCTAAATAATATTCCTTTACATTCTAAGTGGTATCTAGAGAGTGGGATAGGTTTAATAAATACCCTAATCCTAACGTGTACCCTAACCCTAACCCATACCCTAACCCTAACGCGTACCCTAACCCTAACCCAAACCCTAACCCTAACACGTACGCTAATCCTAACCCGTACCCTAAACCAATCCCTAACCCTAAAACTAACCCTAAGCCTAACCCTAACCCTAACCCATACCCTACGCCGTACCCTCACCCGTACCCTAACCCGTACCCTAAGCCGTACCCTAACCCTAACCCTAACCCTAACCCATACCCTACGCCGTACCCTCACCCGTACCCTAACCCGTACCCTAAGCCGTACCCTAACCCTAACCCTAACCCTAACCTATACCCTACGCCGTACCCTCACCCGTACCCTCACCTGTACCCTAAGCCGTACCCTAACCCTAACCCTAACCCTAACCCTAACCCATACCCTACGCCGTACCCTAACCCGTACCCTAACCCGTATCCTAAGCCGTACCCTAACCCTAACCAATACCCTACGCCGTACCCTCACCGGTACCCTATCCCATACCCTAAGCCGTACCCTAACCCTAACACTAACCCTAACCCTAACCCTAACCCTAAACTACCCTTGACTGCTTTTGCCTCCATTAGATTTCCTAAGCACTAGTGTTTTAAGGAACAGGTTAAAAAGAAAATCCTAATGTGATTTTTTTATAATGTGTTTATTCTTTATCTTATCCTACTGACTAAAATCTTCTCCATGGCTGGACCCCAAATAATATTCCTTTACGTGCTAAGTGGTATCTAGAGAGTGGGATAGGTTTAATAAATACCCTAATCCTAACGTGTACCCTAACCCTAACCCATACCCTAACCCTAACGCGTACCCTAACCCTAACCCAAACCCTAACCCTAACACGTACGCTAATCCTAACCCGTACCCTAAACCAATCCCTAACCCTAAAACTAACCCTAACCCTAACCCTAACCCATACCCTACGTCGTACCCTCACCCGTATCCTAACCCGTACCCTAAGCTGTACCCTAACCCTAACCCTAACCCTAACCCATAAGCTACGCCATAACCTCACCCGTACCCTAACCCGTATCCTGAGCCGTACCCTAACCCTAACCCTAACCCTAACCTATACCCTACGCCGTACCCTCACCCGTACCCTAACCCGTACCCTAAGCCGTACCCTAAACCTAACCCTAACCCTAAACCTAACCCTAACCCATACTCTACCCCGTACCCTAACTCGTATCCTAAGCCGTACCCTAACCCTAACCAATACCCTACGCAGTACCCTCACCCGTACCCTCACCCGTACCCTAAGCCGTACCCTAACCCTAACCTTAACCCTAACCCTAACCCTAACCCTAACCCCTACCCTACGCCGTACCCTCACCCGTACCCTATCCCATACCCTAAGCCGTACCCTAACCCTAACAGTAACCCTAACCCTAACCCTAACCCTAAACTACCCTTGACTGCTTTTGCCTCCATTAGATTTCCTAAGCACTAGTGTTTTAAGGAACAGGTTAAAAAGAAAATCCTAATGTGATTTTTTTATAATGTGTTTATTCTTTATCTTATCCTAGTGACTAAAATCTTCTCCATGGCTGGACCCTAAATAATATTCCTTTACATTCTAAGTGGTATCTAGAGAGTGGGATAGGTTTAATAAATACCCTAATCCTAACGTGTACCTAACCCTAACCCATACCCTAACCCTAACGCGTACCCTAACCCTAACCCAAACCCTAACCCTAACACGTACGCTAATCCTAACCCGTACCCTAAACCAATCCCTAACCCTAAAACTAACCCTAAGCCTAACCCTAACCCTAACCCATACCCTACGCCGTACCCTCACCCGTACCCTAACCCGTACCCTAAGCCGTACCCTAACCCTAACCCTAACCCTAACCCATACCCTACGCCGTACCCTCACCCGTACCCTAACCCGTACCCTAAGCCGTACCCTAACCCTAACCCTAACCCTAACCTATACCCTACGCCGTACCCTCACCCGTACCCTCACCCGTACCCTAAGCCGTACCCTAACCCTAACCCTAACCCTAACCCTAACCCATACCCTACGCCGTACCCTAACCCGTACCCTAACCCGTATCCTAAGCCGTACCCTAACCCTAACCAATACCCTACGCCGTACCCTCACCGGTACCCTATCCCATACCCTAAGCCGTACCCTAACCCTAACACTAACCCTAACCCTAACCCTAACCCTAAACTACCCTTGACTGCTTTTGCCTCCATTAGATTTCCTAAGCACTAGTGTTTTAAGGAACAGGTTAAAAAGAAAATCCTAATGTCATTTTTTTATAATGTGTTTATTCTTTATCTTATCCTAGTGACTAAAATCTTCTCCATGGCTGGATCCCAAATAATATTCCTTTACGTGCTAAGTGGTATCTAGAGAGTGGGATAGGTTTAATAAATACCCTAATCCTAACGTGTACCCTAACCCTAACCCACACCCTAACCCTAACGCGTACGCTAATCCTAACCCGTACCCTAAACCAATCCCTAACCCTAAAACTAACCCTAAACCTAACCCTAACCCTAACCCTAACCCATACCCTACGCCGTACCCTCACCCGTACCCTAACCCATACCCTAAGCCGTACCCTAACCCTAACCCTAACCCTAACACATACGCTACGCCGTACCCTCACCCGTACCCTAACCCGTATCCTAAGCCGTACCCTAACCCTAACCCTAACCCTAACCTATACCCTACGCCGTACCCTCACCCGTACCCTCACCCGTACCCTAAGCCGTACCCTAACCCTAACCCTAACCCTAACCCTAACCCATACCCTACGCCGTACCCTCACCCGTACCCTAACCCGTACCCTAAGCGGTACCCTAACCCTAAACCTAACCCTAACCCATACGCTACGCCGTACCCTCACCCGTACCCTAACCCGTATCCTAAGCCGTACTCTAACCCTAACCCTAACCCTAAACTATACCCTACGCCGTACCCTCACCCGTACCCTAACCCGTACCCTAAGCCGTACCCTAAGCCGTACCCTAACCCTAACCTTAACCCATACCCTACGCCGTACCCTAACCCGTACCCTAACCCGTATCCTAAGCCGTACCCTAACCCTAACCAATACCCTACGCAGTACCCTCACCCGTACCCTCACCCGTACCCTAAGCCGTACCCTAACCCTAACCCTATCCCTAACCCTAACCCTAACCCTAACCCCTACCCTACGCCGTACCCTCACCCGTACCCTATCCCATACCCTAAGCCGTACCCTAACCCTAACAGTAACCCTAACCCTAACCCTAACCCTAAACTACCCTTGACTGTTTTTGCCTCCATTAGATTTCCTAAGCACTAGTGTTTTAAGGAACAGGTTAAAAAGAAATTCCTAATGTGATTTTTTTATAATGTGTTTATTGTTTATCTTATCCTAGTGACTAAAATCTTCTCCATGGCTGGACCCCAAATAATATTCCTTTACGTGCTAAGTGGTATCTAGAGAGTGGGATAGGTTTAATAAATACCCTAATCCTAACGTGTACCCTAACCCTAACCCATACCCTAACCCTAACGCGTACCCTAACCCTAACCCAAACCCTAACCCTAACACGTACGCTAATCCTAACCCGTACCCTAAACCAATCCCTAACCCTAAAACTAACCCAAACCCTAACCCTAACCCTAACCCATAACCTACGCCGTACCCTCACCCGTACCCTAACCCGTACCCTAAGCCGTACCCTAACCCTAACCCTAACCCTAACCCATACGCTACGCCGTACCCTCACCCGTACCCTAACCCGTATCCT
>NW_026871397.1:107500-183979 GCF_028564815.1 Eubalaena glacialis
GAAAATCCTAATGTGATTTTTTTATAATGTGTTTATTCTTTATCTTATCCTAGTGACTAAAATCTTCTCCATGGCTGGACCCCAAATAATATTCCTTTACGTGCTAAGTGGTATCTAGAGAGTGGGATAGGTTTAATAAATACCCTAATCCTAATGTGTACCCTAACCCTAACCCATACCCTAACCCTAACGCGTACCCTAACCCTAACCCACACCCTACCCTAACACGTACGCTAATCCTAACCCGTACCCTAAACCAATCCCTAACCCTAAAACTAACCCTAACCCTAACCCTAACCCTAACCCATACCCTACGCCGTACCCTCACCCGTACCCTAATCCATACCCTAAGCCGTACCCTAACCCTAACCCTAACCCTAACCCATACGCTACGCCGTACCCTCACCCGTACCCTAACCCATATCCTAAGCCGTACCCTAACCCTAACCCTAACCCTAACCTATACCCTACGCCGTACCCTCACCCGTACCCTCACCCGTACCCTAAGCCGTACCCTAAACCTAACCCTAACCCTAACCCTAACCCATACCCTATGCCGTACCCTCACCCGTACCCTAACCCGTACCCTAAGCCGTACCCTAACCCTAAACCTGAACCTAACCCATACGCTACGCCGTACCCTCACCCGTACCCTAACCCGTATCCTAAGCCGTACCCTAAACCTAACCCTAACCCTAACCTATACCCTACGCCATACCCTCACCCGTACCCTAACCCGTACCCTAAGCCGTACCCTAAGCCGTACCCTAACCCTAACCCTAAACCTAACCCATACCCTACGCCGTACACTAACCCGTACCCTAACCCGTATCCTAAGCCGTACCCTAACCCTAACCAATACCCTACGCAGTACCCTCACCCGTACCCTCACCCGTACCCTAAGCCGTACCCTAACCCTAACCCTAACCCTAACCCATACCCTAACCCTAACGCGTACCCCAACCCTAACCCAAACCCTAATCCTAACACGTACGCTAATCCTAACCCGTACCCTAAACCAATCCCTAACCCTAAAACTAACCCTAAACCTAACCCTAACCCTAACCCATACCCTACGCCGTACCCTCACCCGTACCCTAAGCCGTACCCTAAGCCGTACCCTAACCCTAACCCTAACCCTAACACTAACCCTAACCCATACCCTACGCCGTACCCTATCCCGTATCCTAAGCCGTACGCTAACCCTAACTAATACCCTACGCAGTACCCTCACCCGTACCCTCACCCGTACCCTAAGCCGTACCCTAACCCTAACCCTAACCCTAACCCTAACCCTAACCCTATCCCCTACCCTACGCCGTACCCTCACCCGTACCCTATCCCATACCCTAAGCCGTACCCTAACCCTAACACTAACCCTAACCCTAACCCTAACCCTAAACTACCCTTGACTGCTTTTGCCTCCATTAGATTTCCTAAGCACTAGTGTTTTAAGGAACAGGTTAAAAAGAAAATCCTAATGTGATTTTTTTATAATGTGTTTATTCTTTATCTTATCCTAGTGACTAAAATCTTCTCCATGGCTGGACCCCAAATAATATTCCTTTACGTGCTAAGTGGTATCTAGAGAGTGGGATAGGTTTAATAAATACCATAATCCTAACGTGTACCCTAACCCTAACCCATACCCTAACCCTAACGCGTACCCTAACCCTAACCCAAACCCTAACCCTAACACGTACGCTAATCCTAACCCGTACCCTAAACCAATCCCTAACCCTAAAACTAACCCTAACCCTAACCCTAACCCTAACCCATACCCTACGCCGTACCCTCACCCGTACCCTAAGCCGTACCCTAACCCTAACCCTAACCCTAACCCATACGCTACGCCGTACCCTCACCCGTACCCTAACCCGTATCCTAAGCCGTACCCTAACCCTAACCCTAACCCTAACCCCTACCCTACGCCGTACCCTAACCCGTACCCTATCCCATACCCTAAGCCGTACCCTAACCCTAACATTAACCCTAACCCTAACTCTAACCCTAAACTACCCTTGACTGCTTTTGCCTCCATTAGATTTCCTAAGCACTAGTGTTTTAAGGAACAGGTTAAAAAGAAAATCCTAATGTGATTTTTTTATAATGTGTTTATTCTTTATCTTATCCTAGTGACTAAAATCTTCTCCATGGCTGCACCCCAAATAATATTCCTTTACGTGCTAAGTGGTATCTAGAGAGTGGGATAGGTTTAATAAATACCCTAATCCTAACGTGTACCCTAACCCTAACCCGTACCCTAACCCTAACGCGTACCCTAACCCTAACCCAAACCCTAATCCTAACACGTACGCTAATCCTAACCCGTACCCTAAACCAATCCCTAACCCTAAAACTAACCCTAACCCTAACCCTAACCCTAACCCATACCCTACGCCGTACCCTCACCCGTACCCTAACCCGTACCCTAATCCGTACCCTAACCCTAACCCTAACCCTAACCCATACGCTACGCCGTACCCTCACCCGTACCCTAACCCGTATCCTAAGCCGTACCCTAACCCTAAACCTAACCCTAACGTATACCCTACGCCGTACCCTCACCCGTACCCTAACCCGTACCCTAAGCCCTACCCTAACCCTAACCCTAACCCTAACCCTAACCCTAACCCATACCCTACGCCGTACCCTAACCCGTACCCTAACCCGTATCCTAAGCCGTACCGTAACCCTAACCAATACCCTACGCAGTACCCTCACCCGTACCCTCACCCGTACCCTAAGCCGTACCCTAACCCTAACCCTAACCCTAACCCTAACCCTAACCCTAACCCCTACCCTACGCCGTACCCTCACCCGTACCCTATCCCATACCCTAAGCCGTACCCTAACCCTAACACTAACCCTAACCCTAACCCTAACCCTAAACTACCCTTGACTGCTTTTGCCTCCATTAGATTTCCTAAGCACTAGTGTTTTAAGGAACAGGTTAAAAAGAAAATCCTAATGTGATTTTTTTATAATGTGTTTATTCTTTATCTTATCCTAGTGACTAAAATCTTCTCCATGGCTGGACCCCAAATAATATTCCTTTACGTGCTAAGTGGTATCTAGAGAGTGGGATAGGTTTAATAAATACCCTAATCCTAACGTGTACCCTAACCCTAACCCACACCCTAACCCTAACACGTACGCTAATCCTAACCCGTACCCTAAACCAATCCCTAACCCTAAAACTAACCCTAACCCTAACCCTAACCCTAACCCATACCCTACGCCGTACCCTCACCCGTACCCTAACCCATACACTAAGCCGTACCCTAACCCTAACCCTAACCCTAACCCATACGCTACGCCATACCCTCACCCGTACCCTAACCCGTATCCTAAGCCGTACCCTAACCCTAACCCTAACCCTAACCTATACCCTACGCCGTACCCTCACCCGTACCCTCACCCGTACCCTAAGCCGTACCCTAACCCTAACCCTAACCCTAACCCTAACCCATACCCTACGCCGTACCCTCACCCGTACCCTAACCCGTACCCTAAGCCGTACCCTAACCCTAAACCTAACCCTAACCCATACGCTACGCCGTACCCTCACCCGTACCCTAACCAGTATCCTAAGCCGTACCCTAACCCTAACACTAACCCTAACCTATACCCTACGCCGTACCCTCACCCGTACCCTTACCCGTACCCTAAGCCGTACCCTAAGCCGTACCCTAACCCTAACCCTAACCCTAACCCATACCCTACGCCGTACCCTAACCCGTACCCTAACCCGTATCCTAAGCCGTACCCTAACCCTAACCAATACCCTACGCAGTACCCTCACCCGTACCCTCACCCGTACCCTAAGCCGTACCCTAACCCTAACCCTAACCCTAACCCTAACCCTAACCCCTACCCTACGCCGTACCCTCACCCGTACCCTATCCCATACCCTAAGCCGTACCCTAACCCTAACACTAACCCTAACCCTAACCCTAACCCTAAACTAACCTTGACTGCTTTTGCCTCCATTAGATTTCCTAAGCACTAGTGTTTTAAGGAACAGGTTAAAAAGAAAATCCTAATGTGATTTTTTTATAATGTGTTTATTCTTTATCTTATCCTACTGACTAAAATCTTCTCCATGGCTGGACCCCAAATAATATTCCTTTACGTGCTAAGTGGTATCTAGAGAGTGGGATAGGTTTAATAAATACCCTAATCCTAACGTGTACCCTAACCCTAACCCATACCCTAACCCTAACGCGTACCCTAACCCTAACCCAAACCCTAACCCTAACACGTACGCTAATCCTAACCCGTACCCTAAACCAATCCCTAACCCTAAAACTAACCCTAACCCTAACCCTAACCCATACCCTACGTCGTACCCTCACCCGTATCCTAACCCGTACCCTAAGCTGTACCCTAACCCTAACCCTAACCCTAACCCATAAGCTACGCCATAACCTCACCCGTACCCTAACCCGTATCCTGAGCCGTACCCTAACCCTAACCCTAACCCTAACCTATACCCTACGCCGTACCCTCACCCGTACCCTAACCCGTACCCTAAGCCGTACCCTAAACCTAACCCTAACCCTAAACCTAACCCTAACCCATACTCTACCCCGTACCCTAACCCGTATCCTAAGCCGTACCCTAACCCTAACCAATACCCTACGCAGTACCCTCACCCGTACCCTCACCCGTACCCTAAGCCGTACCCTAACCCTAACCCTAACCCTAACCCTAACCCTAACCCTAACCCCTACCCTACGCCGTACCCTCACCCGTACCCTATCCCATACCCTAAGCCGTACCCTAACCCTAACAGTAACCCTAACCCTAACCCTAACCCTAAACTACCCTTGACTGCTTTTGCCTCCATTAGATTTCCTAAGCACTAGTGTTTTAAGGAACAGGTTAAAAAGAAAATCCTAATGTGATTTTTTTATAATGTGTTTATTCTTTATCTTATCCTAGTGACTAAAATCTTCTCCATGGCTGGACCCTAAATAATATTCCTTTACATTCTAAGTGGTATCTAGAGAGTGGGATAGGTTTAATAAATACCCTAATCCTAACGTGTACCCTAACCCTAACCCATACCCTAACCCTAACGCGTACCCTAACCCTAACCCAAACCCTAACCCTAACACGTACGCTAATCCTAACCCGTACCCTAAACCAATCCCTAACCCTAAAACTAACCCTAAGCCTAACCCTAACCCTAACCCATACCCTACGCCGTACCCTCACCCGTACCCTAACCCGTACCCTAAGCCGTACCCTAACCCTAACCCTAACCCTAACCCATACCCTACGCCGTACCCTCACCCGTACCCTAACCCGTACCCTAAGCCGTACCCTAACCCTAACCCTAACCCTAACCTATACCCTACGCCGTACCCTCACCCGTACCCTCACCCGTACCCTAAGCCGTACCCTAACCCTAACCCTAACCCTAACCCTAACCCATACCCTACGCCGTACCCTAACCCGTACCCTAACCCGTATCCTAAGCCGTACCCTAACCCTAACCAATACCCTACGCCGTACCCTCACCGGTACCCTATCCCATACCCTAAGCCGTACCCTAACCCTAACACTAACCCTAACCCTAACCCTAACCCTAAACTACCCTTGACTGCTTTTGCCTCCATTAGATTTCCTAAGCACTAGTGTTTTAAGGAACAGGTTAAAAAGAAAATCCTAATGTGATTTTTTTATAATGTGTTTATTCTTTATCTTATCCTACTGACTAAAATCTTCTCCATGGCTGGACCCCAAATAATATTCCTTTACGTGCTAAGTGGTATCTAGAGAGTGGGATAGGTTTAATAAATACCCTAATCCTAACGTGTACCCTAACCCTAACCCATACCCTAACCCTAACGCGTACCCTAACCCTAACCCAAACCCTAACCCTAACACGTACGCTAATCCTAACCCGTACCCTAAACCAATCCCTAACCCTAAAACTAACCCTAACCCTAACCCTAACCCATACCCTACGTCGTACCCTCACCCGTATCCTAACCCGTACCCTAAGCTGTACCCTAACCCTAACCCTAACCCTAACCCATAAGCTACGCCATAACCTCACCCGTACCCTAACCCGTATCCTGAGCCGTACCCTAACCCTAACCCTAACCCTAACCTATACCCTACGCCGTACCCTCACCCGTACCCTAACCCGTACCCTAAGCCGTACCCTAAAACTAACCCTAACCCTAAACCTAACCCTAACCCATACTCTACCCCGTACCCTAACTCGTATCCTAAGCCGTACCCTAACCCTAACCAATACCCTACGCAGTACCCTCACCCGTACCCTCACCCGTACCCTAAGCCGTACCCTAACCCTAACCTTAACCCTAACCCTAACCCTAACCCTAACCCCTACCCTACGCCGTACCCTCACCCGTACCCTATCCCATACCCTAAGCCGTACCCTAACCCTAACAGTAACCCTAACCCTAACCCTAACCCTAAACTACCCTTGACTGCTTTTGCCTCCATTAGATTTCCTAAGCACTAGTGTTTTAAGGAACAGGTTAAAAAGAAAATCCTAATGTGATTTTTTTATAATGTGTTTATTCTTTATCTTATCCTAGTGACTAAAATCTTCTCCATGGCTGGACCCTAAATAATATTCCTTTACATTCTAAGTGGTATCTAGAGAGTGGGATAGGTTTAATAAATACCCTAATCCTAACGTGTACCTAACCCTAACCCATACCCTAACCCTAACGCGTACCCTAACCCTAACCCAAACCCTAACCCTAACACGTACGCTAATCCTAACCCGTACCCTAAACCAATCCCTAACCCTAAAACTAACCCTAAGCCTAACCCTAACCCTAACCCATACCCTACGCCGTACCCTCACCCGTACCCTAACCCGTACCCTAAGCCGTACCCTAACCCTAACCCTAACCCTAACCCATACCCTACGCCGTACCCTCACCCGTACCCTAACCCGTACCCTAAGCCGTACCCTAACCCTAACCCTAACCCTAACCTATACCCTACGCCGTACCCTCACCCGTACCCTCACCCGTACCCTAAGCCGTACCCTAACCCTAACCCTAACCCTAACCCTAACCCATACCCTACGCCGTACCCTAACCCGTACCCTAACCCGTATCCTAAGCCGTACCCTAACCCTAACCAATACCCTACGCCGTACCCTCACCGGTACCCTATCCCATACCCTAAGCCGTACCCTAACCCTAACACTAACCCTAACCCTAACCCTAACCCTAAACTACCCTTGACTGCTTTTGCCTCCATTAGATTTCCTAAGCACTAGTGTTTTAAGGAACAGGTTAAAAAGAAAATCCTAATGTGATTTTTTTATAATGTGTTTATTCTTTATCTTATCCTAGTGACTAAAATCTTCTCCATGGCTGGACCCCAAATAATATTCCTTTACGTGCTAAGTGGTATCTAGAGAGTGGGATAGGTTTAATAAATACCCTAATCCTAACGTGTACCCTAACCCTAACCCATACCCTAACCCTAACGCGTACCCTAACCCTAACCCAAACCCTAATCCTAACACGTACGCTGATCCTAACCCGTACCCTAAACCAATCCCTAACCCTAAAACTAACCCTAACCCTACCCCTAACCCTAACCCATACCCTACGCAGTACCCTCACCCGTACCCTAAGCCGTACCCTAACCCTAACCCTAACCCTAACCCTAACCCTAACCCTAACCCTAACCCATACCCTAACCCTAACGCGTACCCTAACCCTAACCCAAACCCTAACCCTAACACGTACGCTAATCCTAACCCGTACCCTAAAACAATCCCTAACCCTAAAACTAACCCTAACCCTAACCCTAACCCTAACCCATACCCTACGCCGTACCCTCACCCGTACCCTAACCCGTACCCTAAGCCGTACCCTAAGCCGTACCCTAACCCTAACCCTAACCCTAACCCATACGCTACGCCGTACCCTCACCCGTACCCTAACCCGTATCCTAAGCCGTACCCTAACCCTAATCCTAACCCTAACCCTAACCTATACCCTTCGACGTACCCTCACCCGTACCCTAACCCGTACCCTAAGCCGTACCCTAACCCTAACCCTAACCCTAACCCTAACCCTAACCCATACCCTACCCCGTACCCTAACCCGTATCCTAAGCCGTACCCTAACCCTAACCAATACCCTACGCAGTACCCTCACCCGTACCCTCACCCGTACCCTAAGCAGTACCCTAACCCTAACCCTAACCCTAACCCTAACCCTAACCCTAACCCCTACCCTACGCCGTACCCTCACCCGTACCCTATCCCATACCCTAAGCCGTACCCTAACCCTAACACTAACCCTAACCCTAACTCTAACCCTAAACTACCCTTGACTGCTTTTGCCTCCATTAGATTTCCTAAGCACTAGTGTTTTAAGGAACAGGTTAAAAAGAAAATCCTAATGTGATTTTTTTATAATGTGTTTATTCTTTATCTTATCCTAGTGACTAAAATCTTCTCCAGGGCTGGACCCCAAATAATATTCCTTTAGGTGCTAAGTGGTATCTAGAGAGTGGGATAGGTTTAATAAATACCCTAATCCTAACGTGTACCCTAACCCTAACCCACACCCTAACCCTAACACGTACGCTAATCCTAACCCGTACCCTAAACCAATCCCTAACCCTAAAACTAACCCTAACCCTAACCCTAACCCTAACCCATACCCTACGCCGTACCCTCACCAGTACCCTAACCCATACCCTAAGCCGTACCCTAACCCTAACCCTAACTCATACGCTACGCCGTACCCTCACCCGTACCCTAACCCGTATCCTAAGCCGTACCCTAACCCTAACCCTAACCCTAACCTATACCCTACGCCGTACCCTCACCCTTACCCTCACCCGTACCCTAAGCCGTACCCTAACCCTAACCCTAACCCTAACCCTAACCCATACCCTACGCCGTACCCTCACCCGTACCCTAACCCGTACCCTAAGCCGTACCCTAACCCTAAACCTAACCCTAACCCATACGCTACGCCGTACCCTCACCAGTACCCTAACCCGTACCCTAAGCCGTACCCTAACCCTAACCCTAACCCTAACCTATACCCTACGCCGTACCCACACCCGTACCCTAACCCGTACCCTAAGCCGTACCCTAAGCCGTACCCTAACCCTAACCCTAACCCTAACCCATACCCTACGCCGTACCCTAACCCGTACCCTAACCCGTATCCTAAGCCGTACCCTAACCCTAACCAATACCCTATGCAGTACCCTCACCCGTACCCTCACCCGTACCCTAAGCCGTACCCTAACCCTAACCCTAACCCTAACCCTAACCCTAACCCCTACCCTACGCCGTACCCTCACCCGTACCCTATCCCATACCCTAAGCCGTACCCTAACCCTAACACTAACCCTAACCCTAACCCTAACCCTAAACTACCCTTGACTGCTTTTGCCTCCATTAGATTTCCTAAGCACTAGTGTTTTAAGGAACAGGTTAAAAAGAAAATCCTAATGTGATTTTTTTATAATGTGTTTATTCTTTATCTTATCCTAGTGACTAAAATCTTCTCCAGGGCTGAACCCCAAATAATATTCCTTTACGTGCTAAGTGGTATCTAGAGAGTGGGATAGGTTTAATAAATACCCTAAACCTAACGTGTACCCTAACCCTAACCCATACCCTAACCCTAACGCGTACCCTAACCCTAACCCAAACCCTAACCCTAACAGGTACGCTAATCCTAACCCGTACCCTAAACCAATCCCTAACCCTAAAACTAACCCTAACCCTAACCCTAACCCATACCCTATGCCGTACCCTCACCCGTACCCTAACCCGTACCCTAAGCCGTACCCTAACCCTAACCCTAACCCTAACCCATACGCTACGCCGTACCCTCACCCGTACCCTAACCCGTATCCTAAGCCGTACCCTAACCCTAACCCTAACCCTAACCTATACCCTACGCCGTACCCTCACCCGTACCCTAACCCGTACCCTAAGCCGTACCCTAACCCTAACCCTAACCCTAACCCTAACCCTAACCCATTCCGTACCCCGTACCCTAACCCGTATCCTAAGCCGTACCCTAACCCTAACCAATACCCTACGCAGTACCCTCACCCGTACCCTCACCCGTACCCTAAGCCGTACCCTAACCCTAACCCTAACCCTAACCCTAACCCTAACCCTAACCCCTACCCTACGCCGTACCCTCACCCGTACCCTATCCCATACCCTAAGCCGTACCCTAACCCTAACACTAACCCTAACCCTAACCCTAACTCTAAACTACCCTTGACTGCTTTTGCCTCCATTAGATTTCCTAAGCACTAGTGTTTTAAGGAACAGGTTAAAAAGAAAATCCTAATGTGATTTTTTTATAATGTGTTTATTCTTTATCTTATCCTAGTGACTAAAATCTTCTCCATGGCTGGACCCCAAATAATATTCCTTTACGTGCTAAGTGGTACCTAGAGAGTGGGATAGGTTTAATAAATACCCTAATCCTAACGTGTACCCTAACCCTAACCCATACCCTAACCCTAACGCGTACCCTAACCCTAACCCAAACCCTAACCCTAACACGTACGCTAATCCTAAACCGTACCCTAAACCAATCCCTAACCCTAAAACTAACCCTAACCCTACCCCTAACCCTAACCATACCCTACGCCGTACCCTCACCCGTACCCTAACCCGTACCCTAAGCCGTACCCTAACCCTAACCCTAACCCTAACCCATACGCTACGCCGTACCCTCACCCGTACCCTAATCCGTATCCTAAGCCGTACCCTAACCCTAACCCTAACCCTAACCTATACCCTACGCCGTATCCTCACCCGTACCCTAACCCGTACCCTAAGCCGTACCCTAACCCTAACCCTAACCCTAACCCTAACCCTAACCCATACCCTACGCCGTACCCTAACCCGTACCCTAACCCGTATCCTAAGCCGTACCCTAACCCTAACCAATAACCTACGCAGTACCCTCACCCGTACCCTAAGCCGTAACCTAACCCTAACCCTAACCCTAACCCGTACCCTACGCCGTACCCTCACCCGTACCCTATCCCATACCCTAAGCCGTACCCTAACCCTAACACTAACCCTAACCCTAACCCTAACCCTAAACTATCCTTGACTGCTTTTGCCTCCATTAGATTTCCTAAGCACTAGTGTTTTAAGGAACAGGTTAAGAAGAAAATCCTAATGTGATTTTTTTATAATGTGTTTATTCTTTATCTTATCCTAGTGACTAAAATCTTCTCCATGGCTGGACCCCAAATAATATTCCTTTACGTGCTAAGTGGTATCTAGAGAGTGGGATAGGTTTAATAAATACCCTAATCCTAACGTGTACCCTAACCCTAACCCATACCCTAACCCTAACGCGTACCCTAACCCTAACCCACACCCTAACCCTAACACGTACGCTAATCCTAACCCGTACCCTAAACCAATCCCTAACCCTAAAACTAACCCTAACCCTAACCCTAACCCTAACCCATACCCTACGCCGTACCCTCACCCGTACCCTAACCCGTACCCTAAGCCGTACCCTAAACCTAACCCTAACCCTAACCCATACGCTACGCCGTACCCTCATCCGTACCCTAACCCGTATCCTAAGCCGTACCCTAACCCTAACCCTAACCCTAACCTATACCCTACGCCGTACCCTCACCCGTACCCTCACCCGTACCCTAAGCCGTACCCTAACCCTAACCCTAACCCTAACCCTAACCCTAACCCTAACCCATACACTACACCGTACCCTCACCCGTACCCTAACCCGTACCCTAAGCCGTACCCTAACCCTAACCCTAAACCTATCCCATACGCTACGCCGTACCCTCACCCGAAACCTAACCTGTATCCTAAGCCGTACCCTAACCCTAACCCTAACCCTAACCTATACCCTACGCCGTACCCTCACCCGTACCCTAACCCGTACCCTAAGCCGTACCCTAACCCTAACCCTAACCCTAACCCTAACCCTAACCCATACCCTATGCCGTACCCTAACCCGTACCCTAACCCGTATCCTAAGCCGTACCCTAACCCTAAACAATACCCTACGCAGTACCCTCACCCGTACCCTAAGCCGTACCCTAACCCTAACCCTAAACCCTACCCTACGCCGTACCCTCACCCGTACCCTATCCCATACCCTAAGCCGTACCCTAACCCTAACACTAACCCTAACCCTAACTCTAACCCTAAACTACCCTTGACTGCTTTTGCCTCCATTAGATTTCCTAAGCACTAGTGTTTTAAGGAACAGGTTAAAAAGAAAATCCTAATGTGATTTTTTTATAATGTGTTTATTCTTTATCTTATCCAAGTGACTAAAATCTTCTCCATGGCTGGACCCCAAATAATATTCCTTTACGTGCTAAGTGGTATCTAGAGAGTGGGATAGGTTTAATAAATACCCTAATCCTAACGTGTACCCTAACCCTAACCCATACCCTAACCCTAACGCGTACCCTAACCCTAACCCAAACCCTAACCCTAACACGTACGCTGATCCTAACCCGTACCCTAAACCAATCCCTAACCCTAAAACTAACCCTAACCCTACCCCTAACCCTAACCCATACCCTACGCAGTACCCTCACCCGTACCCTAAGCCGTACCCTAAACCTAACCCTAACCCTAACCCTAACCCTAACCCTAACCCTAACCCTAACCCATACCCTAACCCTAACGCGTACCCTAACCCTAACCCAAACCCTAACCCTAACACGTACGCTAATCCTAACCCGTACCCTAAAACAATCCCTAACCCTAAAACTAACCCTAACCCTAACCCTAACCCTAACCCATACCCTACGCCGTACCCTCACCCGTACCCTAACCCGTACCCTAAGCCGTACCCTAAGCCGTACCCTAACCCTAACCCTAACCCTAACCCATACGCTACGCCGTACCCTCACCCGTACCCTAACCCGTATCCTAAGCCGTACCCTAACCCTAACCCTAACCTATACCCTTCGACGTACCCTCACCCGTACCCTAACCCGTACCCTAAGCCGTACCCTAACCCTAACACTAACCCTAACCCTAACCCTAACCCATACCCTACCCCGTACCCTAACCCGTATCCTAAGCCGTACCCTAACCCTAACCAATACCCTACGCAGTACCCTCACCCGTACCCTCACCCGTACCCTAAGCAGTACCCTAACCCTAACCCTAACCCTAACCCTAACCCTAACCCCTACCCTACGCCGTACCCTCACCCGTACCCTATCCCATACCCTAAGCCGTACCCTAACCCTAACACTAACCTTAACCCTAACTCTAACCCTAAACTACCCTTGACTGCTTTTGCCTCCATTAGATTTCCTAAGCACTAGTGTTTTAAGGAACAGGTTAAAAAGAAAATCCTAATGTGATTTTTTTATAATGTGTTTATTCTTTATCTTATCCTAGTGACTAAAATCTTCTCCAGGGCTGGACCCCAAATAATATTCCTTTAGGTGCTAAGTGGTATCTAGAGAGTGGGATAGGTTTAATAAATACCCTAATCCTAACGTGTACCCTAACCCTAACCCACACCCTAACCCTAACACGTACGCTAATCCTAACCCGTACCCTAAACCAATCCCTAACCCTAAAACTACCCCTAACCCTAACCCTAACCCTAACCCATACCCTACGCCATACCCTCACCAGTACCCTAACCCATACCCTAAGCCGTACCCTAACCCTAACCCTAACTTATACGCTACGCCGTACCCTCACCCGTACCCTAACCCGTATCCTAAGCCGTACCCTAACCCTAACCCTAACCCTAACCTATACCCTACGCCGTACCCTCACCCTTACCCTCACCCGTACCCTAAGCCGTACCCTAACCCTAACCCTAACCCTAACCCTAACCCATACCCTACGCCGTACCCTCACCCGTACCCTAACCCGTACCCTAAGCCGTAACCTAACCCTAAACCTAACCCTAACCCATACGCTACGCCGTACCCTCACCCGTACCCTAACCCGTACCCTAAGCCGTACCCTAACCCTAACCCTAACCCTAACCTATACCCTACGCCGTACCCTCACCCGTACCCTAACCCGTACCCTAAGCCGTACCCTAAGCCGTACCCTAACCCTAACCCTAACCCTAACCCATACCCTACGCCGTACCCTAACCCGTACCCTAACCCGTATCCTAAGCCGTACCCTAACCCTAACCAATACCCTACGCAGTACCCTCACCCGTACCCTCACCTGTACCCTAAGCCGTACCCTAACCCTAACCCTAACCCTAACCCTAACCCTAACCCCTACCCTACGCCGTACCCTCACCCGTACCCTATCCCATACCCTAAGCCGTACCCTAACCCTAACACTAACCCTAACCCTAACCCTAACCCTAAACTACCCTTGACTGCTTTTGCCTCCATTAGATTTCCTAAGCACTAGTGTTTTAAGGAACAGGTTAAAAAGAAAATCCTAATGTGATTTTTTTATAATGTGTTTATTCTTTATCTTATCCTAGTGACTAAAATCTTCTCCAGGGCTGAACCCCAAATAATATTCCTTTACGTGCTAAGTGGTATCTAGAGAGTGGGATAGGTTTAATAAATACCCTAAACCTAACGTGTACCCTAACCCTAACCCATACCCTAACCCTAACGCGTACCCTAACCCTAACCCACACCCTAACCCTAACAGGTACGCTAATCCTAACCCGTACCCTAAACCAATCCCTAACCCTAAAACTAACCCTAACCCTAACCCTAACCCATACCCTATGCCGTACCCTCACCCGTACCCTAACCCGTACCCTAAGCCGTACCCTAACCCTAACCCTAACCCTAACCCATACGCTACGCCGTACCCTCACCCGTACCCTAACCCGTATCCTAAGCCGTACCCTAACCCTAACCCTAACCCTAACCTATACCCTACGCCGTACCCTCACCCGTACCCTAACCCGTACCCTAAGCCGTACCCTAACCCTAACCCTAACCCTAACCCTAACCCTAACCCATACCCTACCCCGTACCCTAACCCGTATCCTAAGCCGTACCCTAACCCTAACCAATACCCTATGCAGTACCCTCACCCGTACCCTCACCCGTACCCTAAGCCGTACCCTAACCCTAACCCTAACCCTAACCCTAACCCTAACCCTAACCCCTACCCTACGCCGTACCCTCACCCGTACCCTATCCCATACCCTAAGCCGTACCCTAACCCTAACACTAACCCTAACCCTAACCCTAACTCTAAACTACCCTTGACTGCTTTTGCCTCCATTAGATTTCCTAAGCACTAGTGTTTTAAGGAACAGGTTAAAAAGAAAATCCTAATGTGATTTTTTTATAATGTGTTTATTCTTTATCTTATCCTAGTGACTAAAATCTTCTCCATGGCTGGACCCCAAATAATATTCCTTTACGTGCTAAGTGGTATCTAGAGAGTGGGATAGGTTTAATAAATACCCTAATCCTAACGTGTACCCTAACCCTAACCCATACCCTAACCCTAACGCGTACCCTAACCCTAACCCAAACCCTAACCCTAACACGTACGCTGATCCTAACCCGTACCCTAAACCAATCCCTAACCCTAAAACTAACCCTAACCCTACCCCTAACCCTAACCCATACCCTACGCAGTACCCTCACCCGTACCCTAAGCCGTACCCTAACCCTAACCCTAACCCTAACCCTAACCCTAACCCTAACCCTAACCCTAACCCATACCCTAACCCTAACGCGTACCCTAACCCTAACCCAAACCCTAACCCTAACACGTACGCTAATCCTAACCCGTACCCTAAAACAATCCCTAACCCTAAAACTAACCCTAACCCTAACCCTAACCCTAACCCATACCCTACGCCGTACCCTCACCCGTACCCTAACCCGTACCCTAAGCCGTACCCTAAGCCGTACCCTAACCCTAACCCTAACCCTAACCCATACGCTACGCCGTACCCTCACCCGTACCCTAACCCGTATCCTAAGCCGTACCCTAACCCTAACCCTAACCCTAACCTATACCCTTCGACGTACCCTCACCCGTACCCTAACCCGTACCCTAAGCCGTACCCTAACCCTAACCCTAACCCTAACCCTAACCCTAACCCATACCCTACCCCGTACCCTAACCCGTATCCTAAGCCGTACCCTAACACTAACCAATACCCTACGCAGTACCCTCACCCGTACCCTCACCCGTACCCTAAGCAGTACCCTAACCCTAACCCTAACCCTAACCCTAACCCTAACCCTAACCCCTACCCTACGCCGTACCCTCACCCGTACCCTATCCCATACCCTAAGCCGTACCCTAACCCTAACACTAACCCTAACCCTAACTCTAACCCTAAACTACCCTTGACTGCTTTTGCCTCCATTAGATTTCCTAAGCACTAGTGTTTTAAGGAACAGGTTAAAAAGTAAATCCTAATGTGATTTTTTTATAATGTGTTTATTCTTTATCTTATCCTAGTGACTAAAATGTTCTCCAGGGCTGGACCCCAAATAATATTCCTTTAGGTGCTAAGTGGTATCTAGAGAGTGGGATAGGTTTAATAAATACCCTAATCCTAACGTGTACCCTAACCCTAACCCAAACCCTAACCCTAACACGTACGCTAATCCTAACCCGTACCCTAAACCAATCCCTAACCCTAAAACTAACCCTAACCCTAACCCTAACCCTAACGCGTACCCTAACCCTAACCCAAACCCTAACCCTAACACGTACGCTAATCCTAAACCGTACCCTAAACCAATCCCTAACCCTAAAACTAACCCTAACCCTACCCCTAACCCTAACCATACCCTACGCCGTACCCTCACCCGTACCCTAACCCGTACCCTAAGCCGTACCCTAACCCTAACCCTAACCCTAACCCATACGCTACGCCGTACCCTCACCCGTACCCTAATCCGTATCCTAAGCCGTACCCTAACCCTAACCCTAACCCTAACCTATACCCTACGCCGTATCCTCACCCGTACCCTAACCCGTACCCTAAGCCGTACCCTAACCCTAACCCTAACCCGAACCCTAACCCTAACCCATACCCTACGCCGTACCCTAACCCGTACCCTAACCCGTATCCTAAGCCGTACCCTAACCCTAACCAATAACCTACGCAGTACCCTCACCCGTACCCTAAGCCGTAACCTAACCCTAACCCTAACCCTAACCCGTACCCTACGCCGTACCCTCACCCGTACCCTATCCCATACCCTAAGCCGTACCCTAACCCTAACACTAACCCTAACCCTAACCCTAACCCTAAACTATCCTTGACTGCTTTTGCCTCCATTAGATTTCCTAAGCACTAGTGTTTTAAGGAACAGGTTAAGAAGAAAATCCTAATGTGATTTTTTTATAATGTGTTTATTCTTTATCTTATCCTAGTGACTAAAATCTTCTCCATGGCTGGACCCCAAATAATATTCCTTTACGTGCTAAGTGGTATCTAGAGAGTGGGATAGGTTTAATAAATACCCTAATCCTAACGTGTACCCTAACCCTAACCCATACCCTAACCCTAACGCGTACCCTAACCCTAACCCACACCCGAACCCTAACACGTACGCTAATCCTAACCCGTACCCTAAACCAATCCCTAACCCTAAAACTAACCCTAACCCTAACCCTAACCCTAACCCATACCCTACGCCGTACCCTCACCCGTACCCTAACCCGTACCCTAAGCCGTACCCTAAACCTAACCCTAACCCTAACCCATACGCTACGCCGTACCCTCATCCGTACCCTAACCCGTATCCTAAGCCGTACCCTAACCCTAACCCTAACCCTAACCTATACCCTACGCCGTACCCTCACCCGTACCCTCACCCGTACCCTAAGCCGTACCCTAACCCTAACCCTAACCCTAACCCTAACCCTAACCCTAACCCATACACTACACCGTACCCTCACCCGTACCCTAACCCGTACCCTAAGCCGTACCCTAACCCTAACCCTAACCCTATCCCATACGCTACGCCGTACCCTCACCCGAACCCTAACCTGTATCCTAAGCCGTACCCTAACCCTAACCCTAACCCTAACCTATACCCTACGCCGTACCCTCACCCGTACCCTAACCCGTACCCTAAGCCGTACCCTAACCCTAACCCTAACCCTAACCCTAACCCTAACCCATACCCTATGCCGTACCCTAACCCGTACCCTAACCCGTATCCTAAGCCGTACCCTAACCCTAAACAATACCCTACGCAGTACCCTCACCCGTACCCTAAGCCGTACCCTAACCCTAACCCTAAACCCTACCCTACGCCGTACCCTCACCCGTACCCTATCCCATACCCTAAGCCGTACCCTAACCCTAACACTAACCCTAACCCTAACTCTAACCCTAAACTACCCTTGACTGCTTTTGCCTCCATTAGATTTCCTAAGCACTAGTGTTTTAAGGAACAGGTTAAAAAGAAAATCCTAATGTGATTTTTTTATAATGTGTTTATTCTTTATCTTATCCAAGTGACTAAAATCTTCTCCATGGCTTGACCCCAAATAATATTCCTTTACGTGCTAAGTGGTATCTAGAGAGTGGGATAGGTTTAATAAATACCCTAATCCTAACGTGTACCCTAACCCTAACCCACACCCTAACCCTAACACATACGCTAATCCTAACCCGTACCCTAAACCAATCCCTAACCCTAAAACTAACCCTAAACCTAACCCTAACCATAACCCATACCCTACGCCGTACCCTCACCCGTACCCTAACCCGTACCCTAAGCCGTACCCTAACCCTAACCCTAACCTATACCCTACGCCGTACCCTCACCCGTACCCTCACCCGTACCCTAAGCCGTACCCTAACCCTAACCCTAACCCTAACCCTAACCCATACCCTACGCCGTACCCTCACCCGTACCCTAACCCGTAACCTAAGCCGTACCCTAACCCTAAACCTAACCCTCACCCATACGCTACGCCGTACCCTCACCCGTACCCTAACCCGTATCCTAAGCCGTACCCTAAACCTAACCCTAACCCTAACCTATACCCTATGCCGTACCCTCACCCGTACCCTCACCCGTACCCTAAGCCGTACCCTAACCCTAACCCTAACCCTAACCCTAACCCTAACCCATACACTACACCGTACCCTCACCCGTACCCTAACCCGTACCCTAAGCCGTACCCTAACCCTAACCCTAACCCTATCCCATACGCTACGCCGTACCCTCACCCGAACCCTAACCAGTATCCTAAGCCGTACCCTAACCCTAACCCTAACCCTAACCTATACCCTACGCCGTACCCTCACCCGTACCCTAACCCGTACCCTAAGCCGTACCCTAACCCTAACCCTAACCCTAACCCTAACCCTAACCCTAACCCATACCCTATGCCGTACCCTAACCCGTACCCTAACCCGTATCCTAAGCCGTACCCTAACCCTAAACAATACCCTACGCAGTACCCTCACCCGTACCCTAAGCCGTACCCTAACCCTAACCCTAAACCCTACCCTACGCCGTACCCTCACCCGTACCCTATCCCATACCCTAAGCCGTACCCTAACCCTAACACTAACCCTAACCCTAACTCTAACCCTAAACTACCCTTGACTGCTTTTGCCTCCATTAGATTTCCTAAGCACTAGTGTTTTAAGGAACAGGTTAAAAAGAAAATCCTAATGTGATTTTTTTATAATGTGTTTATTCTTTATCTTATCCAAGTGACTAAAATCTTCTCCATGGCTTGACCCCAAATAATATTCCTTTACGTGCTAAGTGGTATCTAGAGAGTGGGATAGGTTTAATAAATACCCTAATCCTAACGTGTACCCTAACCCTAACCCACACCCTAACCCTAACACATACGCTAATCCTAACCCGTACCCTAAACCAATCCCTAACCCTAAAACTAACCCTAAACCTAACCCTAACCATAACCCATACCCTACGCCGTACCCTCACCCGTACCCTAACCCGTACCCTAAGCCGTACCCTAACCCTAACCCTAACCTATACCCTACGCCGTACCCTCACCCGTACCCTCACCCGTACCCTAAGCCGTACCCTAACCCTAACCCTAACCCTAACCCTAACCCATACCCTACGCCGTACCCTCACCCGTACCCTAACCCGTAACCTAAGCCGTACCCTAACCCTAAAACTAACCCTCACCCATACGCTACGCCGTACCCTCACCCGTACCCTAACCCGTATCCTAAGCCGTACCCTAACCCTAACCCTAACCCTAACCTATACCCTACGCTGTACACTCACCCGTACCCTAACCCGTACCCTAAGCTGTACCCTAAGCCGTACCCTAACCCTAACCCTAACCCATACCCTACGCCGTACCCTAAACCGTACCCTAACCCGTATCCTAAGCCGTACCCTAACCCTAACCAATACCCTACGCAGTACCCTCACCGTACCCTCACCCGTACCCTAAGCCGTACCCTAACCCTAACCCTAACCCTAACCCTAACCCTAACCCTAACCCCTACCCTACGCCGTACACTCACCCGTACCCTATCCCATACCCTAAGCCGTACCCTAACCGTAACACTAACCCTAACCCTAACCCTAACCCTAAACTACCCTTGACTGCTTTTGCCTCCATTAGATTTCCTAAGCACTAGTGTTTTAAGGAACAGGTTAAAAAGAAAATCCTAATGTGATTTTTTTATAATGTGTTTATTCTTTATCTTATCCTAGTGACTAAAATCTTCTCCATGGCTGGACCCCAAATAATATTCCTTTACGTGCTAAGTGGTATCTAGAGAGTGGGATAGGTTTAATAATTACCCTAATCCTAACGTGTACCCTAACCCTAACCCATACCCTAACCCTAACGCGTACCCTAACCCTAACCCAAACCCTAACCCTAACACGTACGCTAATCCTAGCCCGTACCCTAAACCAATCCGTAACCCTAAAACTAACCCTAAACCTAACCCTAACCCTAACCCATACCCTACGCCGTACCCTCACCCGTACCCTAAGCCGTACCCTAACCCTAACCCTAACCCTAACCCATACGCTACGCCGTACCCTCACCCGTACCCTAACCCGTATCCTAAGCCGTACCCTAACCCTAACCCTAACCCTAACCTATACCCTACGCCGTACCCTCACCCGTACCCTAAGCCGTACCCTAACCCTAACCCTAACCCTAACCCTAACCCATAGCCTATGCCGTACCCTAACCCGTACCCTAACCCGTATCCTAAGCCGTACCCTAACCCTAACCAATACCGTATGCAGTACCCTCACCAGTACCCTAAGCCGTACCCTAACCCTAACCCTAAACCCTACCCTACGCCGTACCCTCACCCGTACCCTATCCCATACCCTAAGCCGTACCCTAACCCTAACACTAACCCTAACCCTAACTCTAACCCTAAACTACCCTTGACTGCTTTTGCCTCCATTAGATTTCCTAAGCACTAGTGTTTTAAGGAACAGGTTGAAAAGAAAATCCTAATGTGATTTTTTTATAATGTGTTTATTCTTTATCTTATCCTAGTGACTAAAATCTTCTCCATGGCTGGACACCAAATAATATTCCTTTACGTGCTAAGTGGTATCTAGAGAGTGGGATAGTTTTAATAAATACCCTAATCCTAACGTGTACCCTAACCCTAACCCACACCCTAACCCTAACACGTACGCTAATCCTAACCCGTACCCTAAACCAATCCCTAACCCTAAAACTAACCCTAACCCTAACCCTAACCCTAACCCATACCCTACGCCGTACCCTCACCGGTACCCTAACCCATACCCTAAGCCGTACCCTAACCCTAACCCTAACCCATACGCTACGCCGTACCCTCACCCGTACCCTAACCCGTATCCTAAGCCGTACCCTAACCCTAACCCTAACCCTAACCTATACCCTACGCCGTACCCTCACCCGTACCCTCACCCGTACCCTAAGCCGTACCCTAACCCTAACCCTAACCCTAACCCTAACCCTAACCCATACCCTACGCCGTACCCTCACCCGTACCCTAACCCGTACCCTAAGCCGTACCCTAACCCTAAACCTAACCCTAACCCATAAGCTACGCCGTACCCTCACCCGTACCCTAACCCGTATCCTAAGCCGTACCCTAACCCTAACCCTAACACTAACCTATACCCTACGCCGTTCCCTCACCCGTACCCTAACCCGTACCCTAAGCCGGACCCTAAGCCGTACCCTAACCCTAACCCTAACCCATACCCTACGCCGTACCCTAACCCGTACCCTAACCCGTATCCTAAGCCGTACCCTAACCCTAACCAATACCCTACGCAGTACCCTCACCCGTACCGTCACCCGTACCCTAAGCCGTACCCTAACCCTAACCCTAACCCTAACCCTAACCCTAACCCTAACCCCTACCCTACGCCGTACCCTCACCCGTACCCTATCCCATACCCTAAGCCGTACCCTAACCCTAACACTAACCCTAACCCTAACCCTAACCCTAAACTACCCTTGACTGCTTTTGCCTCCATTAGATTTCCTAAGCACTAGTGTTTTAAGGAACAGGTTAAAAAGAAAATCCTAATGTGATTTTTTATAATGTGTTTATTCTTTATCTTATCCTAGTGACTAAAATCTTCTCCATGGCTGGACCCCAAATAATATTCCTTTACGTGCTAAGTGGTATCTAGAGAGTGGCATAGGTTTAATAAATACCCTAATCCTAACGTGTACCCTAACCCTAACCCATACCCTAACCCTAACGCGTACCCTAACCCTAACCCAAACCCTAACCCTAACACGTACGCTAATCCTAACCCGTACCCTAAACCAATCCCTAACCCTAAAACTAACCCTAACCCTAACCCTATCCCATACCCTACGCCGTACCCTCACCCGTACCCTAACCCATACCCTAAGCCGTACCCTAACCCTAACCCTAACCCTAACCCATACGCTACGCCGTACCCTCACCCGTACCCTAACCCGTATCCTAAGCCGTACCATAACCCTAACCCTAACCCTAACCTATACCCTACGCCGTACCCTCACCCGTACCCTAAGCCGTACCCTAACCCTAACCCTAACCCTAACCCTAACCCTAACCCATACCCTACCCCGTACCCTAACCCGTATCCTAAGCCGTACCCTAACCCTAACCAATACCCTACGCAGTACCCTCACCCGTACCCTCACCCGTACCCTAAGCCGTACCCTAACCCTAACCCTAACCCTAACCCTAGCCCTAACCCTAACCCCTACCCTACGCCGTACCCTCACCCGTACCCTATCCCATACCCTAAGCCGTACCCTAACCCTAACACTAACCCTAACCCTAACCCTAACCGTAAACTACCCTTGACTGCTTTTGCCTCCATTAGATTTCCTAAGCACTAGTGTTTTAAGGAACAGGTTAAAAAGAAAATCCTAATGTGATTTTTTTATAATGTGTTTATTCTTTATCTTATCCTAGTGACTAAAATCTTCTCCATGGCTGGACCCCAAATAATATTCCTTTACGTGCTAAGTGGTATCTAGAGAGTGGGATAGGTTTAATAAATACCCTAATCCTAACGTGTACACTAACCCTAACCCATACCCTAACCCTAACGCGTACCCTAACCCTAACCCAAACCCTAACCCTAACACGTACGCTAATCCTAACCCGTACCCTAAACCAATCCCTAACCCTAAAAATAACCCTAACCCTACCCCTAACCCTAACCATACCCTACGCCGTACCCTCACCCGTACCCTAAACCGTACCCTAAGCCGTACCCTAACCCTAACACATACGCTACGCCGTACCCTCACCCGTACCCTAACCCGTATCCTAAGCCGTACCCTAACCCTAACCCTAACCCTAACCTATACCCTACGCCGTACCCTCACCCGTACCCTAACCCGTACCCTAAGCCGTACCCTAACCCTAACCCTAACCCTAACCCTAACCCTAACCCATACGCTACGCCGTACCCTAACCCGTACCCTAACCCGTATCCTAAGCCGTACCCTAACCCTAACCAATAACCTACGCAGTACCCTCACCCGTACCCTAAGCCGTACCCTAACCCTAACCCTAACCCTAACCCCTACCCTACGCCGTACCCTCACCCGTACCCTATCCCATACCCTAAGCCGTACCCTAACCCTAACACTAACCCTAACCCTAACCCTAACCCTAAACTACCCTTGACTGCTTTTGCCTCCATTAGATTTCCTAAGCACTAGTGTTTTAAGGAACAGGTTAAAAAGAAAATCCTAATGTGATTTTTTTATAATGTGTTTATTCTTTATCTTATCCTAGTGACTAAAATCTTCTCCATGGCTTGACCCGAAATAATATTCCTTTACGTGCTAAGTGGTATCTAGAGAGTGGGATAGGTTTAATAAATACCCTAATCCTAACGTGTACCCTAACCCTAACCCATACCCTAACCCTAACGCGTACCCTAACCCTAAACCACACCCTAACCCTAACACGTACGCTAATCCTAACCCGTACCCTAAACCAATCCCTAACCCTAAAACTAACCCTAACCCTAACCCTAACCCTAACCCATACCCTACGCCGTACCCTCACCCGTACCCTAACCCGTACCCTAAGCCGTACTCTAAACCTAACCCTAACCCTAACCCATACGCTACGCCGTACCCTCACCCGTACCCTAACCCGTATCCTAAGCCGTACCCTAACCCTAACCCTAACCCTAACCTATACCCTACGCCGTACCCTCACCCGTACCCTCACCCGTACCCTAAGCCGTACCCTAACCCTAACCCTAACCCTAACCCTAACCCTAACCCTAACACATAACCTACGCCGTACCCTTACCCGTACCCTAACCCGTACCCTAAGCCGTACCCTATCCCTAACCCTAACCCTATCCCATACGCTACGCCGTACCCTCACCCGTACCCTAACCCGTATCCTAAGCCGGACCCTATCCCTAACCCTAACCCTAACCTATACCCTACGCCGTACCCTCACCCATACCCTAACCCGTACCCTAAGCCGTACCCTAACCCTAACCCTAACCCTAACCCTAACCCTAACCCTAACCCATACCCTACGCCGTACCCTAACCCGTACCCTAACCCGTATCCTAAGCCGTACCGTAACCCTAACCAATACCCTACGCAGTACCCTCACCCGTACCCTCACCCATACCCTAAGCCGTACCCTAACCCTAACCCTAACCCTAACCCTAACCCTAACCCTAACCCATAACCTACACCGTACCCTCACCCGTACCCTAACCCGTACCCTAAGCCGTACCCTAACCCTAACCCTAACCCTATCCCATACGCTACTCCGTACCCTCACCCGAACCCTAACCCGTATCCTAAGCCGTACCCTAACCCTAACCCTAACCCTAACCTATACCCTACGCCGTACCCTCACCCGTACCCTAACCCGTACCCTAAGCCGTACCCTAACCCTAACCCTAACCCTAACCCTAACCCTAACCCATATCCTATGCCGTACCCTAACCCGTACCCTAACCCGTATCCTAAGCCGTACCCTAACCCTAAACAATACCCTACGCAGTACCCTCACCCATACCCTAAGCCGTACCCTAACCCTAACCCTAAACCCTACCATACGCCGTACCCTCACCCGTACCCTATCCCATACCCTAAGCCATACCCTAACCCTAACACTAACCCTAACCCTAACTCTAACCCTAAACTAACCTTGACTGCTTTTGCCTCCATTAGATTTCCTAAGCACTAGTGTTTTAAGGAACAGGTTAAAAAGAAAATCCTAATGTGATTTTTTTATAATGTGTTTATTCTTTATCTTATCCAAGTGACTAAAATCTTCTCCATGGCTGGACCCCAAATAATATTCCTTTACGTGCTAAGTGGTATCTAGAGAGTGGGATAGGTTTAATAAATACCCTAATCCTAACGTGTACCCTAACCCTAACCCACACCCTAACCCTAACACATACGCTAATCCTAACCCGTACCCTAAACCAATCCCTAACCCTAAAACTAACCCTAACCCTAACCCTAACCATAACCCATACCCTACGCCGTACCCTCACCCGTACCCTAACCCGTACCCTAAGCCGTACCCTAACCCTAACCCTAACCTATACCCTACGCCGTACCCTCACCCGTACCCTCACCCGTACCCTAAGCCGTACCCTAACCCTAACCCTAACCCTAACCCTAACCCATACCCTACGCCGTACCCTCACCCGTACCCTAACCCGTAACCTAAGCCGTACCCTAACCCTAAACCTAACCCTAACCCATACGCTACGCCGTACCCTCACCCGTACCCTAACCCGTATCCTAAGCCGTACCCTAACCCTAACCCTAACCCTAACCTATACCCTACGCCGTACCCTCACGCGTACCCTAAACCGTACCCTAAGCCGTACCCTAAGCCGTACCCTAACCCTAAACCTAACCCATACCCTACGCCGTACCCTAACCCGTACCCTAACCCGTATCCTAAGCCGTACCCTAACCCTAACCAATACCCTACGCAGTACCCTCACCCGTACCCTCACCCGTACCCTAAGCCGTACCCTAACCCTAACCCTAACCCTAACCCTAACCCTAACCCTAACCCCTACCCTACGCCGTACCCTCACCCGTACCCTATCCCATACCCTAAGCCGTACCCTAACCGTAACACTAACCCTAACCCTAACCCTAACCCTAAACTACCCTTGACTGCTTTTGCCTCCATTAGATTTCCTAAGCACTAGTGTTTTAAGGAACAGGTTAAAAAGAAAATCCTAATGTGATTTTTTTATAATGTGTTTATTCTTTATCTTATCCTAGTGACTAAAATCTTCTCCATGGCTGGACCCCAAATAATATTCCTTTACGTGCTAAGTGGTATCTAGAGAGTGGGATAGGTTTAATAATTACCCTAATCCTAACGTGTACCCTAACCCTAACCCATACCCTAACCCTAACGCGTACCCTAACCCTAACCCAAACCCTAACCCTAACACGTACGCTAATCCTAGCCCGTACCCTAAACCAATCCGTAACCCTAAAACTAACCCTAAACCTAACCCTAACCCTAACCCATACCCTACGCCGTACCCTCACCCGTACCCTAAGCCGTACCCTAACCCTAACCCTAACCCTAACCCATACGCTACGCCGTACCCTCACCCGTACCCTAACCCGTATCCTAAGCCGTACCCTAACCCTAACCCTAACCCTAACCTATACCCTACGCCGTACCCTCACCCGTACCCTAAGCCGTACCCTAACCCTAACCCTAACCCTAACCCTAACCCATAGCCTATGCCGTACCCTAACCCGTACCCTAACCCGTATCCTAAGCCGTACCCTAACCCTAACCAATACCGTACACAGTACCCTCACCCGTACCCTAAGCCGTACCCTAACCCTAACCCTAAACCCTACCCTACGCCGTACCCTCACCCGTACCCTATCCCATACCCTAAGCCGTACCCTAACCCTAACACTAACCCTAACCCTAACTCTAACCCTAAACTACCCTTGACTGCTTTTGCCTCCATTAGATTTCCTAAGCACTAGTGTTTTAAGGAACAGGTTGAAAAGAAAATCCTAATGTGATTTTTTTATAATGTGTTTATTCTTTATCTTATCCTAGTGACTAAAATCTCCTCCATGGCTGGACACCAAATAATAATTCTTTACGTGCTAAGTGGTATCTACAGAGTGGGATAGGTTTAATAAATACCCTAATCCTAACGTGTACCCTAACCCTAACCCACACCCTAACCCTAAAACATACGCTAATCCTAACCCGTACCCTAAACCAATCCCTAACCCTAAAACTAACCCTAACCCTAACCCTAACCCTAACCCATACCCTACGCCGTACCCTCACCCGTACCCTAACCCATACCATAAGCCGTACCCTAACCCTAACCCTAACCCATACGCTACGCCGTACCCTCACCCGTACCCTAACCCGTATCCTAAGCCGTACCCTAACCCTAACCCTAACCCTAACCTATACCCTACGCCGTTCCCTCACCCGTACCCTCACCCGTACCCTAAGCCGTACCCTAACCCTAACCCTAACCCTAACCCTAACCCATACCCTACGCCGTACCCTCACCCGTACCCTAACCCGTACCCTAAGCCGTACCCTAACCCTAAACCTAACCCTAACCCATACGCTACGCCGTACCCTCACCCGTACCCTAACCCGTATCCTAAGCCGTACCCTAACCCTAACCCTAACCCTAACCTATACCCTACGCCGTACCCTCACCCGTACCCTAAGCCGTACCCTAAGCCGTACCCTAAGCTGTACCCTAACCCTAACCCTAACCCATACCCTACCCCGTACCCTAACCCGTATCCTAAGCCGTACCCTAACCCTAACCAATACCCTACGCAGTACCCTCACCCGTACCCTCACCCGTACCCTAAGCCGTACCCTAACCCTAACCCTAACCCTAACCCTAACCCTAACCCTAACCCCTACCCTACGCCGTACCCTCACCCGTACCCTATCCCATACCCTAAGCCGTACCCTAACCCTAACACTAACCCTAACCCTAACCCTAACCCTAAACTACCCTTGACTGCTTTTGCCTCCATTAGATTTCCTAAGCACTAGTGTTTTAAGGAACAGGTTAAAAAGAAAATCCTAATGTGATTTTTTTATAATGTGTTTATTCTTTATCTTATCCTAGTGACTAAAATCTTCTCCATGGCTGGACCCGAAATAATATTCCTTTACGTGCTAAGTGGTATCTAGAGAGTGGGATAGGTTTAATAAATACCCTAATCCTAACGTGTACCCTAACCCTAACCCATACCCTAACCCTAACGCGTACCCTAACCCTAACCCACACCCTAACCCTAACACGTACGCTAATCCTAACCCGTACCCTAAACCAATCCCTAACCCTAAAACTAACCCTAACCCTAACCCTAACCCTAACCCATACCCTACGCCGTACCCTCACCCGTACCCTAACCCGTACCCTAAGCCGTACCCTAAACCTAACCCTATCCCTAACCCATACGCTACGCCGTACCCTCACCCGTACCCTAACCCGTATCCTAAGCCGTACCCTAACCCTAACCCTAACCCTAACCTATACCCTAGGCCGTACCCTCACCCGTACCCTCACCCGTACCCTAAGCCGTACCCTAACCCTAACCCTAACCCTAACCCTAACCCTAACCCTAACCCATAACCTACGCCGTACCCTCACCCGTACCCTAACCCGTACCCTAAGCCGTACCCTAACCCTAACTCTAACCCTATCCCATACGCTACGCCGTACCCTCACCCGTACCCTAACCCGTATCCTAAGCCGGACCCTATCCCTAACCCTAACCCTAACCTATACCCTACGCCGTACCCTCACCCATACCCTAACCCGTACCCTAAGCCGTACCCTAACCCTAACCCTAACCCTAACCCTAACCCTAACCCCTACCCTACGCCGTACCCTCACCCGTACCCTATCTCATACCCTAAGCCGTACCCTAACCCTAACACTAACCCTAACCCTAACCCTAACCCTAAACTACCCTTGACTGCTTTTGCCTCCATTAGATTTCCTAAGCACTAGTGTTTTAAGGAAAAGGTTAAAAAGAAAATCCTAATGTGATTTTTTTATAATGTGTTTATTCTTTATCTTATCCTAGTGAGTAAAATCTTCTCCATGGCTGGACCCCAAATAATATTCCTTTACGTGCTAAGTGGTATCTAGAGAGTGGGATAGGTTTAATAAATACCCTAATCCTAACGTGTACCCTAACCCTAACCCATACCCTAACCCTAACGCGTACCCTAACCCTAACCCAAACTCTAACCCTAACACGTACGCTAATCCTAACCCGTACCCTAAACCAATCCCTAACCCTAAAACTAACCCTAACCCTAACCCTAACCCTAACCCATACCCTACGCCGTACCCTCACCCGTACCCTAAGCCGTACACTAACCCTAACCCTAACCCTAACACATACGCTACGCCGTACCCTCACCCGTACCCTAACCCGTATCCTAAGCCGTACCCTAACCCTAACCCTAACCCTAACCTATACCCTACGCCGTACCCTCACCCGTACCCTAACCCGTACCCTAAGCCGTACCCTAAACCTAACCCTAACCCTAACCCTAACCCTAACCCATACCCTATGCCGTACCCTAACCCGTACCCTAACCCGTATCCTAAGCCGTACCCTAACCCTAACCATTACCCTACGCAGTACCCTCACCCGTACCCTAAGCCGTACCCTAACCCTAACCCTAACTCTAACCCCTACCCTACGCCGTAACCTCACCCGTACCCTATCCCATACCCTAAGCCGTACCCTAACACTAACACTAACCCTAACCCTAACTCTAACCCTAAACTACCCTTGACTGCTTTTGCCTCCATTAGATTTCCTAAGCACTAGTGTTTTAAGGAACAGGTTAAAAAGAAAATCCTAATGTGATTTTTTTATAATGTGTTTATTCTTTATCTTATCCTAGTGACTAAAATCTTCTCCATGGCTGGACCCCAAATAATATTCCTTTACGTGCTAAGTGGTATCTAGAGAGTGGGATAGGTTTAATAAATACCCTAATCCTAACGTGTACCCTAACCCTAACCCATACCCTAACCCTAACGCGTACCCTAACCCTAACCCACACCCTAACCCTAACACGTACGCTAATCCTAACCCGTACCCTAAACCAATCCCTAACCCTAAAACTAACCCTAACCCCAACCCGAACCCTAACCCATACCCTACGCCGTACCCTCACCCGTACCCTAACCCATACCCTAAGCCGTACCCTAACCCTAACCCTAACCCTAACCCATACGCTACGCCGTACCCTCACCCGTACCCTAACCCGTTTCCTAAGCCGTACCCTAACCCTAACCCTAACCCTAACCTATACCCTACGCCGTACCCTCACCCGTACCCTCACCCGTACCCTAAGCCGTACCCTAAACCTAACCCTAACCCTAACCCTAACCCATACCCTACGCCGTACCCTCACCCGTACCCTAACCCGTACCCTAAGCCGTACCCTAAACCTAAACCTAACCCTAACACATACGCTACGCCGTACCCTCACCCGTACCCTAACCCGTATCCTAAGCCGTACCCTAACCCTAACACTAACCCTAACCTATACCCTACGCCGTACCCTCACCCGTACCCTAAGCCGTACCCTAAGCCGTACCCTAACCCTAACCCTAACCCATACCCTACGCCGTACACTAACCCGTACCCTAACCCGTATCCTAAGCCGTACCCTAACCCTAACCAATACCCTACGCAGTACCCTCACCCGTACCCTATCCCATACCCTAAGCCGTACCCTAACCCTAACACTAACCCTAACCCTAACCCTAACCCTAAACTACCCTTGACTGCTTTTGCCTCCATTAGATTTCCTAAGCACTAGTGTTTTAAGGAACAGGTTAAAAAGAAAATCCTAATGTGATTTTTTTATAATGTGTTTATTCTTTATCTTATCCTAGTGACTAAAATCTTCTCCATGGCTGGACCCCAAATAATATTCCTTTACGTGCTAAGTGGTATCTAGGGAGTGGGATAGGTTTAATAAATACCCTAATCCTAACGTGTACCCTAACCCTAACCCATACCCTAACCCTAACGCATACCGTAACCCTAACCCAAACCCTAACCCTAACACGTACGCTAATCCTAACCCGTACCCTAAACCAATCCCTAACCCTAAAACTAACCCTAACCCTAACCCTAACCCTAACCCATACCCTACGCCGTACCCCCACCCGTACCCTAACCCGTACCCTAAGCCGTACCCTAACACTAACCCTAACCCTAACGCATACGCTACGCCGTACCCTCACCCGTACCCTAACCCGTATCCTAAGCCGTACCCTAACCCTAACCCTAACCCTAACCTATACCCTACGCCGTACCCTCACCCGTACCCTAACCCGTACCCTAAGCCGTACCCTAACGCTAACCCTAACCCTAACCCTAAACCTAACCCATACCCTACCCCGTACCCTAACCCGTATCCTAAGCCGTACCCTAACCCTAACCAATACCCTACGCAGTACCCTCACCCGTACCCTAAGCCGTACCCTAACCCTAACCCTAACCCTAACCCTAACCCTAACCCCTACCCTACGCCGTACCCTCACCCGTACCCTATCCCATAACCTAAGCCGTACCCTAACCCTAACAGTAACCCTAACCCTAACCCTAACCCTAAACTACCCTTGACTGCTTTTGCCTCCATTAGATTTCCTAAGCACTAGTGTTTTAAGGAAGAGGTTAAAAAGAAAATCCTAATGTGATTTTTTTATAATGTGTTTATTCTTTATCTTATCCTAGTGACTAAAATCTTCTCCATGGCTGGACCCCAAATAATATTCCTTTACGTGCTAAGTGGTATCTAGAGAGTGGGATAGGTTTAATAAATACCCTAATCCTAACGTGTACCCTAACCCTAACCCATACCCTAACCCTAACGCGTACCCTAACCCTAACCCACACCCTAACCCTAACACGTACGCTAATCCTAACCCGTACCCTAAACCAATCCCTAACCCTAAAACTAACCCTAACCCTAACCCTAACCCTAACCCATACCCTACGCCGTACCCTCACCCGTACCCTAACCCATACCCTAAGCCGTACCCTAACCCTAACCCGAACCCTAACCCATATGCTACGCCGTACCCTCACCCGTACCCTAACCCGTATCCTAAGCCGTACCCTAACCCTAACCCTAACCCTAACCTATACCCTACGCCGTACCCTCACCCGTACCCTCACCCGTACCCTAAGCCGTACCCTAAACCTAACTCTAACCCTAACCCTAACACATACCCTACGCCGTACCCTCACCCGTACCCTAACCCGTATCCTAAGCCGTACCCTAACCCTAAACCTAACCCTAACCCATACGCTACGCCGTACCCTCACCCGTACCCTAACCCGTATCCTAAGCCGTACCCTAACCCTAACCCTAACCCTAACCTATACCCTACGCCGTACCCTCACCCGTACCCTAAGCCGTACCCTAAGCCGTACCCTAACCCTAACCCTAACACTAACCCATACCCTACGCCGTACACTAACCCGTACCCTAACCCGTATCCTAAGCCGTACCCTAACCCTAACCAATACCCTACGCAGTACCCTCACCCGTACCCTCACCCGTACCCTAAGCCGTACCCTAACCCTAACCCTAACCCTAACCCTAACACTAACCCTAACCCCTACCCTACGCCGTACCCTCACCCGTACCCTATCCCATACCCTAAGCCGTACCCTAACCCTAACACTAACCCTAACCCTAACCCTAACCCTAAACTACCCTTGACTGCTTTTGCCTCCATTAGATTTCCTAAGCACTAGTGTTTTAAGGAACAGGTTAAAAAGAAAATCCTAATGTGATTTTTTTATAATGTGTTTATTCTTTATCTTATCCTAGTGACTAAAATCTTCTCCATGGCTGGACCCCAAATAATATTCCTTTACGTGCTAAGTGGTATCTAGAGAGTGGGATAGGTTTAATAAATACCCTAATCCTAACGTGTACCCTAACCCTAACCCATACCCTAACCCTAACGCATACCCTAACCCTAACCCAAACCCTAACCCTAACACGTACGCTAATCCTAACCCGTACCCTAAACCAATCCCTAACCCTAAAACTAACCCTAACCCTAACCCTAACCCTAACCCATACCCTACGCCGTATCCTCACCCGTACCCTAACCCGTACCCTAAGCCGTACCCTAACACTAACCCTAACCCTAACCCATACGCTACGCCGTACCCTCACCCGTACCCTAACCCGTATCCTAAGCCGTACCCTAACCCTAACCCTAACCCTAACCTATACCCTACGCCGTACCCTCACCCGTACCCTAACCCGTACCCTAAGCCGTACCCTAACCCTAACCCTAACCCTAACACATACGCTACGCCGTACCCTCACCCGTACCCTAACCCGTATCCTAAGCCGTACCCTAACCCTAACCCTAACCCTAACCCATACCCTACGCCGTACCCTCACCCGTACCCTAACCCGTACCCTAAGCCGTACCCTAACACCAACCCTAACCCTAACCCATACGCTACGCCGTACCCTCACCCGTACCCTAACCCGTATCCTAAGCCGTACCCTAACCCTAACCCTAACCCTACGCCGTACCCTCACCCGTACCCTAACCCGTACCCTAAGCCGTACCCTAACGCTAACCCTAACCCTAACCCTAAACCTAACCCATACCCTACCCCGTACCCTAACCCGTATCCTAAGCCGTACCCTAACCCTAACCAATACCCTACGCAGTACCCTCACCCGTACCCTAAGCCGTACCCTAACCCTAACCCTAACCCTAACCCTAACCCTAACCCTAACCCCTACCCTACGCCGTACCCTCACCCGTACCCTATCCCATAACCTAATCCGTACCCTAACCCTAACAGTAACCCTAACCCTAACCCTAACCCTAAACTACCCTTGACTGCTTTTGCCTCCATTAGATTTCCTAAGCACTAGTGTTTTAAGGAACAGGTTAAAAAGAAAATCCTAATGTCATTTTTTTATAATGTGTTTATTCTTTATCTTATCCTAGTGACTAAACTCTTCTCCATGGCTGGACCCCAAATAATATTCCTTTACGTTCTAAGTGGTAACTAGAGAGTGGGATAGGTTTAATAAATACCCTAATCCTAACGTGTACCCTAACCCTAACCCATACCCTAACCCTAACGCGTACCCTAACCCTAACCCAAACCCTAACCCTAACACGTACGCTAATCCTAACCCGTACCCTAAACCAATCCCTAACCCTAAAACTAACCCTAACCCTAACCCTAACCTATACCCTACGCCGTACCCTCACCCGTACCCTAACCCGTACCCTAAGCCGTACCCTAACCCTAACCCTAACCCATACGCTACGCCGTACCCTCACCCGTACCCTAACCCGTATCCTAAGCCGTACCCTAACCCTAACCCTAACCCTAACCTATACCCTACGCCGTACCCTCACCCGTACCCTAACCCGTACCCTAAGCCGTACCCTAACCCTAACCCTAACCCTAACCCTAACCCATACCCTACGCCGTATCCTAACCCGTACCCTAACCCGTACCCTAAGCCGTACCCTAACCCTAACCCTAACCCTAACCCCTACCCTACGCCGTACCCTCACCCGTACCCTATCCCATACCCTAAGCCGTACCCTAACCCTAACACTAACCCTAACCCTAACCCTAACCCTAAACTACCCTTGACTGCTTTTGCCTCCATTAGATTTCCTAAGCACTAGTGTTTTAAGGAACAGGTTAAAAAGAAAATCCTAATGTGATTTTTTTATAATGTGTTTATTCTTTATCTTATCCTAGTGACTAAAATCTTCTCCATGGCTGGACCCCAAATAATATTCCTTTACGTGCTAAGTGGTATCTAGAGACTGGGATAGGTTTAATAAATACCCTAATCCTAACGTGTACCCTAACCCTAACCCACACCCTAACCCTAACGCGTACGCTAATCCTAACCCGTACCCTAAACCAATCCCTAACCCTAAAACTAACCCTAACCCTAACCCTAACCCTAACCCATACCCTACGCCGTACCCTCACCCGCACCCTAACCCATACCCTAAGCCGTACCCTAACCCTAACCCTAACCCTAACACATACGCTACACCGTACCCTCACCCGTACCCTAACCCGTATCCTAAGCCGTACCCTAACCCTAACCCTAACCCTAACCTATACCCTACGCCATATCCTCACCCGTACCCTCACCCGTACCCTAAGCCGTACCCTAACCCTAACCCTAACCCTAACCCTAACCCATACCCTACGCCGTACCCTCACCCGTACCCTAACCCGTACCCTAAGCCGTACCCTAACCCTAAACCTAACCCTAACCCATACGCTACGCCGTACCCTCACCCGTACCCTAACCCGTATGCTAAGCCGTACCCTAACCCTAACGCTAACCCTAAACTATACCCTACGCCGTACCCTCACCCGTACCCTAACCCGTACCCTAAGCAGTACCCTAAGCCGTACCCTAACCCTAACCCTAACCCATACCCTACGCCGTACCCTAACCCGTACCCTAACCCGTATCCTAAGCCGTACCCTAACCCTAACCAATACCCTACGCAGTACCCTCACCCGTACCCTCACCCGTACCCTAAGCCGTACCCTAACCCTAACCCTAACCCTAACCCTAACCCTAACCCTAACCCTAACCCCTACCCTACGCCGTACCCTCACCCGTACCCTATCCCATAACCTAAGCCGTACCCTAACCCTAACAGTAACCCTAACCCTAACCCTAACCCTAAACTACCCTTGACTGCTTTTGCCTCCATTAGATTTCCTAAGCACTAGTGTTTTAAGGAAGAGGTTAAAAAGAAAATCCTAATGTGATTTTTTTATAATGTGTTTATTCTTTATCTTATCCTAGTGACTAAAATCTTCTCCATGGCTGGACCCCAAATAATATTCCTTTACGTTCTAAGTGGTATCTAGAGAGTGGGATAGCTTTAATAAATACCCTAATCCTAACGTGTACCCTAAGCCTAACCCATACCCTAACCCTAACGCGTACCCTAACCCTAACACGTACGCTAATCCTAAACCGTACCCTAAACCAATCCCTAACCCTAAAACTAACCCTAACCCTACCCCTAACCCTAACCATACCCTACGCCGTACCCTCACCCGTACCCTAAGCCGTATCCCAACCCTAACCCTAACCCTAACCCATACGCTACACCGTACCCTCACCCGTACCCTAACCCGTATCCTAAGCCGTACCCTAACCCTAACCCTAACGCTAACCTATACCCTACGCCGTACCCTCACCCGTACCCTAACCCGTAACCTAAGCCGTACCCTAACCCTAACCCTAACCCTAATCCTAACCCTAACCAATACCCTACGCCGTACCCTAACCCGTACCCTAACCCGTATCCTAAGCCGTACCCTAACCCTAACCAATAACCTACGCAGTACCCTCACCCGTACCCTAAGCCGTTCCCTAACCCTAACCCTAACCCTAACCCCTACCCTACGCCGTACCCTCACCCGTACCCTATCCCATACCCTAAGCCGTACCCTAACCCTAACACTAACCCTAACCCTAACCCTAACCCTAAACTACCCTTGACTGCTTTTGCCTCCATTAGATTTCCTAAGCACTAGTGTTTTAAGGAACAGGTTAAAAAGAAAATCCTAATGTGATTTTTTTATAATGTGTTTATTCTTTATCTTATCCTAGTGACTAAAATCTTCTCCATGGCTGGACCCCAAATAATATTCCTTTACGTGCTAAGTGGTATCTAGAGAGTGGGATAGGTTTAATAAATACCCTAATCCTAACGTGTACCCTAACCCTAACCCATACCCTAACCCTAACGCGTACCCTAACCCTAACCCACACCCTAACCCTAACACGTACGCTAATCCTAACCCGTACCCTAAACCAATCCCTAACCCTAAAACTAACCCTAACCCTAACCCTAACCCTAACCCATACCCTACGCCGTACCCTCACCCGTACCCTAACCCGTACCCTAAGCCGTACCCTAACCCTAACCCTAACCCTAACCCATACGCTACGCCGTACCCTCACCCGTACCCTAACCCGTATCCTAAGCCGTACCCTAACCCTAACCCTAACCCTAACCTATACCCTACGCCGTACCCTCACCCGTACCCTCACCCGTACCCTAAGCCGTACCCTAACCCTAACCCTAACCCTAACCCTAACCCTAACCCTAACCCATACCCTACGCCGTACCCTCACCCGTACCCTAACCCGTACCCTAAGCCGTACCCTAACCCTAACCCTAACCCTATCCCATACGCTACGCCGTACCCTCACCCGTACCCTAACCCGTATCCTAAGCCGGACCCTATCCCTAACCCTAACCCTAACCTATACCCTACGCCGTACCCTCACCCGTACCCTAACCCGTACCCTAAGCCGTACCCTAACCCTAACCCTAACCCTAACCCTAACCCTAACCCTAACCCATACCCTACGCCGTACCCTCACCCGTACCCTAACTCGTATCCTAAGCCGTACCCTAACCCTAACCAATACCCTACGCAGTACCCTCACCCGTACCCTCACCCGTACCCTAAGCCGTACCCTAACCCTAACCCTAACCCTAACCCCTACCCTACGCCGTACCCTCACCCGTACCCTATCTCATACCCTAAGCCGTACCCTAACCCTAACACTAACCCTAACCCTAACCCTAACCCTAACCCTAAACTACCCTTGACTGCTTTTGCCTCCATTAGATTTCCTAAGCACTAGTGTTTTAAGGAACAGGTTAAAAAGAAAATCCTAATGTGATTTTTTTATAATGTGTTTATTCTTTATCTTATCCTAGTGAGTAAAATCTTCTCCATGGCTGGACTCCAAATAATATTCCTTTACGTGCTAAGTGGTATCTAGAGAGTGGGATAGGTTTAATAAATACCCTAATCCTAACGTGTACCCTAACCCTAACCCATACCCTAACCCTAACGCGTACCCTAACCCTAACCCAAACCCTAACCCTAACACGTACGCTAATCCTAACCCGTACCCTAAACCAATCCCTAACCCTAAAACTAACCCTAACCCTAACCCTAACCCTAACCCATACCCTACGCCGTACCCTCACCCGTACCCTAAGCCGTACCCTAACCCTAACCCTAACCCTAACACATACGCTACGCCGTACCCTCACCCGTACCCTAACCCGTATCCTAAGCCGTACCCTAACCCTAACCCTAACCCTAACCTATACCCTACGCCGTACCCTCACCCGTACCCTAACCCGTACCCTAAGCCGTACCCTAACCCTAACCCTAACCCTAACCCTAACCCTAACCCATACCCTATGCCGTACCCTAACCCGTACCCTAACCCGTATCCTAAGCCGTACCCTAACCCTAACCAATACCCTACGCAGTACCCTCACCCTTACCCTAAGCCGTACCCTAACCCTAACCCTAACTCTAACCCCTACCCTACGCCGTAACCTCACCCGTACCCTATCCCATACCCTAAGCCGTACCCTAACCCTAACACTAACCCTAACCCTAACTCTAACCCTAAACTACCCTTGACTGCTTTTGCCTCCATTAGATTTCCTAAGCACTAGTGTTTTAAGGAACAGGTTAAAAAGAAAATCCTAATGTGATTTTTTTATAATGTGTTTATTCTTTATCTTATCCTAGTGACTAAAATCTTCTCCATGGCTGGACCCCAAATAATATTCCTTTACGTGCTAAGTGGTATCTAGAGAGAGGGATAGCTTTAATAAATACCCTAATCCTAACGTGTACCCTAACCCTAACCCATACCCTAACCCTAACGCGTACCCTAACCCTAACCCACACCCTAACCCTAACACGTACGCTAATCCTAACCCGTACCCTAAACCAATCCCTAACCCTAAAACTAACCCTAACCCCAACCCTAACCCTAACCCATACCCTACGCCGTACCCTCACCCGTACCCTAACACATACCCTAAGCCGTACCCTAACCCTAACCCTAACCCTAACCCATACGCTACGCCGTACCCTCACCCGTACCCTAACCCGTATCCTAAGCCGTACCCTAACCCTAACCCTAACCCTAACCTATACCCTACGCCGTACCCTCACCGTACCCTCACCCGTACCCTAAGCCGTACCCTAAACCTAACTCTAACCCTAACCCTAACCCATACCCTACGCCGTACCCTCACCCGTACCCTAACCCGTACCCTAAGCCGTACCCTAACCCTAAACCTAACCCTAACCCATACGCTACGCCGTACCCTCACCCGTACCCTAACCCGTATCCTAAGCCGTACCCTAACCCTAACCCTAACCCTAACCTATACCCTACGCCGTACCCTCACCCGTACCCTAAGCCGTACCCTAAGCCGTACCCTAACCCTAACCCTAACCCTAACCCATACCCTACGCCGTACACTAACCCGTACCCTAACCCGTATCCTAAGCCGTACCCTAACCCTAACCAATACCCTACGCAGTACCCTCACCCGTACCCTCACCCGTACCCTAAGCCGTACCCTAACCCTAACCCTAACCCTAACCCTAACCCTAACCCTTACCCCTACCCTACGCCGTACCCTCACCCGTACCCTATCCCATACCCTAAGCCGTACCCTAACCCTAACACTAACCCTAACCCTAACCCTAACCCTAAACTACCCTTGACTGCTTTTGCCTCCATTAGATTTCCTAAGCACTAGTGTTTTAAGGAACAGGTTAAAAAGAAAATCCTAATGTGATTTTTTTATAATGTGTTTATTCTTTATCTTATCCTAGTGACTAAAATCTTCTCCATGGCTGGACCCCAAATAATATTCCTTTACGTGCTAAGTGGTATCTAGAGAGTGGGATAGGTTTAATAAATACCCTAATCCTAACGTGTACCCTAACCCTAACCCATACCCTAACCCTAACGCATACCCTAACCCTAACCCAAACCCTAACCCTAACACGTACGCTAATCCTAACCCGTACCCTAAACCAATCCCTAACCCTAAAACTAACCCTAACCCTAACCCTAACCCTAACCCATACCCTACGCCGTACCCTCACCCGTACCCTAACCCGTACCCTAAGCCGTACCCTAACACTAACCCTAACCCTAACCCATACGCTACGCCGTACCCTCACCCGTACCCTAACCCGTATCCTAAGCCGTACCCTAACCCTAACCCTAACCCTAACCTATACCCTACGCCGTACCCTCACCCGTACCCTAACCCGTACCCTAAGCCGTACCCTAACGCTAACCCTAACCCTAACCCTAACCCTAACCCATACCCTACCCCGTACCCTAACCCGTATCCTAAGCCGTACCCTAACCCTAACCAATACCCTACGCAGTACCCTCACCCGTACCCTAAGCCGTACCCTAACCCTAACCCTAACCCTAACCCTAACCCCTACCCTACGCCGTACCCTCACCCGTACCCTATCCCATAACCTAAGCCGTACCCTAACCCTAACAGTAACCCTAACCCTAACCCTAACCCTAAACTACCCTTGACTGCTTTTGCCTCCATTAGATTTCCTAAGCACTAGTGTTTTAAGGAAGAGGTTAAAAAGAAAACCCTAATGTGATTTTTTTATAATGTGTTTATTCTTTATCTTATCCTAGTGACTAAAATCTTCTCCATGGCTGGACCCCAAATAATATTCCTTTACGTGCTAAGTGGTATCTAGAGAGTGGGATAGGTTTAATAAATACCCTAATCCTAACGTGTACCCTAACCCTAACCCATACCCTAACCCTAACGCGTACTCTAACCCTAACCCACACCCTAACCCTAACACGTACGCTAATCCTAACCCGTACCCTAAACCAATCCCTAACCCTAAAACTAACCCTAACCCTAACCCTAACCCTAACCCATACCCTACGCCGTACCCTCACCCGTACCCTAACCCATACCCTAAGCCGTACCCTAACCCTAACCCGAACCCTAACCCATACGCTACGCCGTACCCTCACCCGTACCCTAACCCGTATCCTAAGCCGTACCCTAACCCTAACCCTAACCCTAACCTATACCCTACGCCGTACCCTCACCCGTACCCTCACCCGTACCCTAAGCCGTACCCTAAACCTAACTCTAACCCTAACCCTAACCCATACCCTACGCCGTACCCTCACCCGTACCCTAACCCGTACCCTAAGCCGTACCCTAACCCTAAACCTAACCCTAACCCATACGCTACGCCGTAACCTCACCCGTACCCTAACCCGTATCCTAAGCCGTACCCTAACCCTAACCCTAACCCTAACCTATACCCTACGCCGTACCCTCACCTGTACCCTAAGCCGTACCCTAAGCCGTACCCTAACCCTAACCCTAACCCTAACACATACCCTACGCCGTACACTAACCCGTACCCTAACCCGTATCCTAAGCCGTACCCTAACCCTAACCAATACCCTACGCAGTACCCTCACCCGTACCCTCACCCGTACCCTAAGCCGTACCCTAACCCTAACCCTAACCCTAACCCTAACCCTAACCCTAACCCCTACCCTACGCCGTACCCTCACCCGTACCCTATCCCATACCCTAAGCCGTACCCTAACCCTAACACTAACCCTAAACCTAACCCTAACCCTAAACTACCCTTGACTGCTTTTGCCTCCATTAGATTTCCTAAGCACTAGTGTTTTAAGGAACAGGTTAAAAAGAAAATCCTAATGTGATTTTTTAATAATGTGTTTATTCTTTATCTTATCCTAGTGACTAAAATCTTCTCCATGGCTGGACCCCAAATAATATTCCTTTACGTGCTAAATGGTATCTAGAGAGTGGGATAGGTTTAATAAATACCCTAATCCTAACGTGTACCCTAACCCTAACCCATACCCTAACCCTAACGCATACCCTAACCCTAACCCAAACCCTAACCCTAACACGTACGCTAATCCTAACCCGTACCCTAAACCAATCCCTAACCCTAAAACTAACCCTAACCCTAACCCTCACCCTAACCCATACCCTACGCCGTACCCTCACCCGTACCCTAACCCGTACCCTAAGCCGTACCCTAACACTAACCCTAACCCTAACCCATACGCTACGCCGTACCCTCACCCGTACCCTAACCCGTATCCTAAGCCGTACCCTAACCCTAACCCTAACCCTAACCTATACCCTACGCCGTACCCTCACCCGTACCCTAACCCGTACCCTAAGCCGTACCCTAACGCTAACCCTAACCCTAACCCTAACCCTAACCCATACCCTACCCCGTACCCTAACCCGTATCCTAAGCCGTACCCTAACCCTAACCAATACCCTACGCAGTACCCTCACCCGTACCCTAAGCCGTACCCTAACCCTAACCCTAACCCTAACCCTAACCCCTACCCTACGCCGTACCCTCACCCGTACCCTATCCCATAACCTAAGCCGTACCCTAACCCTAACAGTAACCCTAACCCTAACCCTAACCCTAAACTACCCTTGACTGCTTTTGCCTCCATTAGATTTCCTAAGCACTAGTGTTTTAAGGAAGAGGTTAAAAAGAAAACCCTAATGTGATTTTTTTATAATGTGTTTATTCTTTATCTTATCCTAGTGACTAAAATCTTCTCCATGGCTGGACCCCAAATAATATTCCTTTACGTGCTAAGTGGTATCTAGAGAGTGGGATAGGTTTAATAAATACCCTAATCCTAACGTGTACCCTAACCCTAACCCATACCCTAACCCTAACGCGTACTCTAACCCTAACCCACACCCTAACCCTAACACGTACGCTAATCCTAACCCGTACCCTAAACCAATCCCTAACCCTAAAACTAACCCTAACCCTAACCCTAACCCTAACCCATACCCTACGCCGTACCCTCACCCGTACCCTAACCCATACCCTAAGCCGTACCCTAACCCTAACCCGAACCCTAACCCATACGCTACGCCGTACCCTCACCCGTACCCTAACCCGTATCCTAAGCCGTACCCTAACCCTAACCCTAACCCTAACCTATACCCTACGCCGTACCCTCACCCGTACCCTCACCCGTACCCTAAGCCGTACCCTAAACCTAACTCTAACCCTAACCCTAACCCATACCCTACGCCGTACCCTCACCCGTACCCTAACCCGTACCCTAAGCCGTACCCTAACCCTAAACCTAACCCTAACCCATACGCTACGCCGTAACCTCACCCGTACCCTAACCCGTATCCTAAGCCGTACCCTAACCCTAACCCTAACCCTAACCTATACCCTACGCCGTACCCTCACCTGTACCCTAAGCCGTACCCTAAGCCGTACCCTAACCCTAACCCTAACCCTAACACATATCCTACGCCGTACACTAACCCGTACCCTAACCCGTATCCTAAGCCGTACCCTAACCCTAACCAATACCCTACGCAGTACCCTCACCCGTACCCTCACCCGTACCCTAAGCCGTACCCTAACCCTAACCCTAACCCTAACCCTAACCCTAACCCTAACCCCTACCCTACGCCGTACCCTCACCCGTACCCTATCCCATACCCTAAGCCGTACCCTAACCCTAACACTAACCCTAAACCTAACCCTAACCCTAAACTACCCTTGACTGCTTTTGCCTCCATTAGATTTCCTAAGCACTAGTGTTTTAAGGAACAGGTTAAAAAGAAAATCCTAATGTGATTTTTTAATAATGTGTTTATTCTTTATCTTATCCTAGTGACTAAAATCTTCTCCATGGCTGGACCCCAAATAATATTCCTTTACGTGCTAAATGGTATCTAGAGAGTGGGATAGGTTTAATAAATACCCTAATCCTAACGTGTACCCTAACCCTAACCCATACCCTAACCCTAACGCATACCCTAACCCTAACCCAAACCCTAACCCTAACACGTACGCTAATCCTAACCCGTACCCTAAACCAATCCCTAACCCTAAAACTAACCCTAACCCTAACCCTCACCCTAACCCATACCCTACGCCGTACCCTCACCCGTACCCTAACCCGTACCCTAAGCCGTACCCTAACACTAACCCTAACCCTAACCCATACGCTACGCCGTACCCTCACCCGTACCCTAACCCGTATCCTAAGCCGTACCCTAACCCTAACCCTAACCCTAACCTATACCCTACGCCGTACCCTCACCCGTACCCTAACCCGTACCCTAAGCCGTACCCTAACGCTAACCCTAACCCTAAACCTAACCCTAACCCATACCCTACCCCGTACCCTAACCCGTATCCTAAGCCGTACCCTAACCCTAACCAATACCCTACGCAGTAACCTCACCCGTACCCTAAGCCGTACCCTAACCCTAACCCTAACCCTAACCCTAACCCTAACCCTAACCCCTAACCTACGCCGTACCCTCACCCGTACCCTATCCCATAACCTAAGCCGTACCCTAACCCTAACAGTAACCCTAACCCTAACCCTAACCCTAAACTACCCTTGACTGCTTTTGCCTCCATTAGATTTCCTAAGCACTAGTGTTTTAAGGAAGAGGTTAAAAAGAAAATCCTAATGTGATTTTTTTATAATGTGTTTATTCTTTATCTTATCCTAGTGACTAAAATCTTCTCCATGGCTGGACCCCAAATAATATTCCTTTACGTTCTAAGTGGTATCTAGAGAGTGGGATAGCTTTAATAAATACCCTAATCCTAACGTGTACCCTAACCCTAACCCATACCCTAACCCTAACGCGTACCCTAACCCTAACCCAAACCCTAACCCTAACACGTACGCTAATCCTAACCCGTACCCTAAACCAATCCCTAACCCTAAAACTAACCCTAACCCTAACCCTAACCCATACCCTACGCCGTACACTCACCCGTACCCTAACCCGTACCCTAAGCCGTACCCTAACCCTAACCCTAACCCATACGCTACGCCGTACCCTCACCCGTACCCTAACCCGTATCCTAAGCCGTACCCTAACCCTAACCCTAACCCTAACCTATACCCTACGCCGTACCCTCACCCGTACCCTAACCCGTACCCTAAGCCGTACCCTAACCCTAACCCTAACCCTAACCCTAACCCTAACCCATACCCTACGCCGTATCCTAACCCGTACCCTAACCCGTACCCTAAGCCGTACCCTAACCCTAACCCTAACCCTAACCCCTACCCTACGCCGTACCCTCACCCGTACCCTATCCCATACCCTAAGCCGTACCCTAACCCTAACACTAACCCTAACCCTAACCCTAACCCTAAACTACCCTTGACTGCTTTTGCCTCCATTAGATTTCCTAAGCACTAGTGTTTTAAGGAACAGGTTAAAAAGAAAATCCTAATGTGATTTTTTTATAATGTGTTTATTCTTTATCTTATCCTAGTGACTAAAATCTTCTCCATGGCTGGACCCCAAATAATATTCCTTTACGTGCTAAGTGGTATCTAGAGAGTGGGATAGGTTTAATAAATACCCTAATCCTAACGTGTACCCTAACCCTAACCCACACCCTAAACCTAACGCGTACGCTAATCCTAACCCGTACCCTAAACCAATCCCTAACCCTAAAACTAACCCTAACCCTAACCCTAACCCTAACCCATACCCTACGCCGTACCCTCACCCGTACCCTAACCCATACCCTAAGCCGTACCCTAACCCTAACCCTAACCCTAACACATACGCTACGCCGTACCCTCACCCGTACCCTAACCCATATCCTAAGCCGTACCCTAACCCTAACCCTAACCCTAACCTATACCCTACGCCGTACCCTCACCCGTACCCTCACCCGTACCCTAAGCCGTACCCTAACCCTAACCCTAACCCTAACCCTAACCCATACCCTACGCCGTACCCTCACCCGTACCCTAACCCGTACCCTAAGCCGTACCCTAACCCTAAACCTAACCCTAACCCATACGCTACGCCGTACCCTCACCTGTACCCTAACCCGTATCCTAAGCCGTACCCTAACCCTAACGCTAACCCTAAACTATACCCTACGCCGTACCCTCACCCGTACCCTAACCCGTACCCTAAGCAGTACCCTAAGCCGTACCCTAACCCTAACCCTAACCCATACCCTACGCCGTACCCTAACCCGTACCCTAAACCGTATCCTAAGCCGTACCCTAACCCTAACCAATACCCTACGCAGTACCCTCACCCGTACCCTCACCCGTACCCTAAGCCGTACCCTAACCCTAACCCTAACCCTAACCCCTACCCTACGCCGTACCCTCACCCGTACCCTATCCCATACCCTAAGCCGTACCCTAACCCTAACACTAACCCTAACCCTAACCCTAACCCTAAACTACCCTTGACTGCTTTTGCCTCCATTAGATTTCCTAAGCACTAGTGTTTTAAGGAACAGGTTAAAAAGAAAATCCTAATGTGATTTTTTTATAATGTGTTTATTCTTTATCTTATCCTAGTGACTAAAATCTTCTCCATGACTGGACCCCAAATAATATTCCTTTACGTGCTAAGTGGTATCTAGAGAGTGGGATAGGTTTAATAAATACCCTAATCCTAACGTGTACCCTAACCCTAACCCATACCCTAACCCTAACGCGTACCCTAACCCTAACCCAAACCCTAACCCTAACACGTACGCTAATCCTAACCCGTACCCTAAACCAATCCCTAACCCTAAAACTAACCCAAACCCTAACCCTAACCCTAACCCATACCCTACGCCGTACCCTCACCCGTACCCTAACCCGTACCGTAAGCCGTACCCTAACCCTAACCCTAACCCTAACCCATACGCTACGCCGTACCCTCACCCGTACCCTAACCCGTATCCTAAGCCGTACCCTAACCCTAACCCTAACCCTAACCTATACCCTACGCCGTACCCTCACCCGTACCCTAACCCGTACCCTAAGCCGTACGCTAACCCTAACCCATACCCTACCCCGTACCCTAACCTGTATCCTAAGCCGTACCCTAACCCTAACCAATACCCTACGCAGTACCCTCACCCGTACCCTCACCCGTACCCTAAGCCGTACCCTAACCCTAACCCTAACCCTAACCCTAACCCTAACCCTAACCCCTACCCTACGCCGTACCCTCACCCGTACCCTATCCCATACCCTAAGCCGTACCCTAACCCTAACACTAACCCTAACCCTAACCCTAACCCTAAACTACCCTTGACTGCTTTTGCCTCCATTAGATTTCCTAAGCACTAGTGTTTTAAGGAACAGGTTAAAAAGAAAATCCTAATGTGATTTTTTTATAATGTGTTTATTCTTTATCTTATCCTAGTGACTAAAATCTTCTCCATGGCTGGACCCCAAATAATATTCCTTTACGTGCTAAGTGGTATCTAGAGAGTGCGATAGGTTTAATAAATACACTAATCCTAACGTGTACCCTAACCCTAACCCATACCCTAACCCTAACGCGTACCCTAACCCTAACCCAAACCCTAACCCTAACACGTACGCTAATCCTAACCCGTACCCTAAACCAATCCGTAACCGTAAAACTAACCCTAACCCTAACCCTAACCCTAACCCATACCCTACGCCGTACCCTCACCCGTACCCTAAGCCGTAACCTAACCCTAACCCTAACCCTAACCCATACGCTACGCCGTACCCTCACCTGTACCCTAACCCGTATCCTAAGCCGTACCCTAACCCTAACACTAACCCTAACCTATACCCTACGCCGTACCCTCACCCGTACCCTAACCCGTACCCTAAGCCGTACCCTAAACCTAACCCTAACCCTAACGCTAACCCATACCCTATGCCGTACCCTAACCCGTACCCTAACCCGTATCCTAAGCCGTACCATAACCCTAACCAATACCATACGCAGTACCCTCACCCGTACCCTAAGCCGTACCCTAACCCTAACCCTAAACCCTACCTTACGCCGTACCCTCACCCGTACCCTATCCCATACCCTAAGCCGTACCCTAACCCTAACACTAACCCTAACCCTAACTCTAAACCTAAACTACCCTTGACTGCTTTTGCCTCCATTAGATTTCCTAAGCACTAGTGTTTTAAGGAACAGGTTAAAAAGAAAATCCTAATGTGATTTTTTTATAATGTGTTTATTCTTTATCTTATCCTAGTGACTAAAATCTTCTCCATGGCTGGACCCCAAATAATATTCCTTTACGTGCTAAGTGGTATCTAGAGAGTGGGATAGGTTTAATAAATACCCTAATCCTAACGTGTACCCTAACCCTAACCCACACCCTAACCCTAACACGTACGCTAATCCTAACCCGTACCCTAAACCAATCCCTAACCCTAAAACTAACCCTAACCCTAAACCTAACCCTAACCCATACCCTACGCCGTACCCTCACCCGTACCCTAACCCATACCCTAAGCCGTACCCTAACCCTAACCCTAACCCTAACCCATACGCTACGCCGTACCCTCACCCGTACCCTAACCCGTATCCTAAGCCGTACCCTAACCCTAACCCTAACCCTAACCTATACCCTACGCCGTACCCTCACCCGTACCCTCACCCGTACCCTAAGCCGTACCCTAACCCTAACCCTAACCCTAACCCTAACGCATACCCTACGCCGTACCCTCACCCGTACCCTAACCCGTACCCTAAGCCGTACCCTAAGCCGTACCCTAACCCTAACCCTAACACATACCCTACGCCGTACCCTACCCCGTACCCTAACCCGTATCCTAAGCCGTACCCTAACCCTAACCAATACCCTACGCAGTACCCTCACCCGTACCCTCACCCGTACCCTAAGCCGTACCCTAACCCTAACCCTAACCCTAACCCTAACCCCTACCCTACGCCGTACCCTCACCCGTACCCTATCCCATACCCTAAGCCGTACCCTAACCCTAACACTAACCCTAACCCTAACCCTAACCCTAAACTACCCTTGACTGCTTTTGCCTCCATTAGATTTCCTTAGCACTAGTGTTTTAAGGAACAGGTTAAAAAGAAAATCCTAATGTGATTTTTTTATAATGTGTTTATTGTTTATCTTATCCTAGTGACTAAAATCTTCTCCATGGCTGGACCCCAAATAATATTCCTTTACGTGCTATGTGGTATCTAGAGAGTGGGATAGGTTTAATAAATACCCTAATCCTAACGTGTACCCTAACCCTAACCCATACCCTAACCCTAACGCGTACCCTAACCCTAACCCAAACCCTAACCCTAACACGTACGCTAATCCTAACCCGTACCCTAAACCAATCCCTAACCCTAAAACTAACCATAACCCTACCCCTAACCCTAACCTATACCCTACGCCGTACCCTCACCCGTACCCTAACCCGTACCCTAAGCCGTACCCTAACGCTAACCCTAACCCTAACCCTAACCCTAACCCATACCCTACCCCGTACCCTAACCCGTATCCTAAGCCGTACCCTAACCCTAACCAATACCCTACGCAGTACCCTCACCCGTACCCTAAGCCGTACCCTAACCCTAACCCTAACCCTAACCCTAACCCTAACCCTAACCCCTACCCTACGCCGTACCCTCACCCGTACCCTATCCCATAACCTAAGCCGTACCCTAACCCTAACAGTAACCCTAACCCTAACCCTAACCCTAAACTACCCTTGACTGCTTTTGCCTCCATTAGATTTCCTAAGCACTAGTGTTTTAAGGAAGAGGTTAAAAAGAAAATCCTAATGTGATTTTTTTATAATGTGTTTATTCTTTATCTTATCCTAGTGACTAAAATCTTCTCCATGGCTGGACCCCAAATAATATTCCTTTACGTGCTAAGTGGTATCTAGAGAGTGGGATAGGTTTAATAAATACCCTAATCCTAACGTGTACCCTAACCCTAACCCATACCCTAACCCTAACGCGTACCCTAACCCTAACCCACACCCTAACCCTAACACGTACGCTAATCCTAACCCGTACCCTAAACCAATCCCTAACCCTAAAACTAACCCTAACCCTAACCCTAACCCTAACCCATACCCTACGCCGTACCCCCTCACCCGTACCCTAACCCATACCCTAAGCCGTACCCTAACCCTAACCCGAACCCTAACCCATACGCTACGCCGTACCCTCACCCGTACCCTAACCCGTATCCTAAGCCGTACCCTAACCCTAACCCTAACCCTAACCTATACCCTACGCCGTACCCTCACCCGTACCCTCACCCGTACCCTAAGCCGTACCCTAAACCTAACTCTAACCCTAACCCTAACCCATACCCTACGCCGTACCCTCACCCGTACCCTAACCCGTACCCTAAGCCGTACCCTAACCCTAAACCTAACCCTAACCCATACGCTACGCCGTACCCTCACCCGTACCCTAACCCGTATCCTAAGCCGTACCCTAACCCTAACCCTAACCCTAACCTATACCCTACGACGTACCCTCACCTGTACCCTAAGCCGTACCCTAAGCCGTACCCTAACCCTAACCCTAACCCTAACACATACCCTACGCCGTACCCTAACCCGTACCCTAACCCGTATCCTAAGCCGTACCCTAACCCTAACCAATACCCTACGCAGTAACCTCACCCGTACCCTCACCCGTACCCTAAGCCGTACCCTAACCCTAACCCTAACCCTAACCCTAACCCTAACCCTAACCCCTACCCTACGCCGTACCCTCACCCGTACCCTATCCCATACCCTAAGCCGTACCCTAACACTAACCCTAACCCTAACCCATACGCTACGCCGTACCCTCACCCGTACCCTAACCCGTATCCTAAGCCGTACCCTAACCCTAACCCTAACCCTAACCTATACCCTACGCCGTACCCTCACCCGTACCCTAACCCGTACCCTAAGCCGTACCCTAACGCTAACCCTAACCCTAACCCTAAACCTAACCCATACCCTACCCCGTACCCTAACCCGTATCCTAAGCCGTACCCTAACCCTAACCAATACCCTACGCAGTACCCTCACCCGTACCCTAAGCCGTACCCTAACCCTAACCCTAACCCTAACCCTAACCCTAACCTAACCCTAACCCCTACCCTACGCCGTACCCTCACCCGTACCCTATCCCATAACCTAAGCCGTACCCTAACCCTAACAGTAACCCTAACCCTAACCCTAACCCTAAACTACCCTTGACTGCTTTTGCCTCCATTAGATTTCCTAAGCACTAGTGTTTTAAGGAAGAGGTTAAAAAGAAAATCCTAATGTGATTTTTTTTATAATGTGTTTATTCTTTATCTTATCCTAGTGACTAAAATCTTCTCCATGGCTGGACCCCAAATAATATTCCTTTACGTTCTAAGTGGTATCTAGAGAGTGGGATAGCTTTAATAAATACCCTAATCCTAACGTGTACCCTAACCCTAACCCATACCCTAACCCTAACGCGTACCCCTAACCCTAACCCAAACCCTAACCCTAACACGTACGCTAATCCTAACCCGTACCCTAAACCAATCCCTAACCCTAAAACTAACCCAAACCCTAACCCTAACCCTAACCCATACCCTACGCCGTACCCTCACCCGTACCCTAACCCGTACCGTAAGCCGTACCCTAACCCTAACCCTAACCCTAACCCATACGCTACGCCGTACCCTCACCCGTACCCTAACCCGTATCCTAAGCCGTACCCTAACCCTAACCCTAACCCTAACCTATACCCTACGCCGTACCCTCACCCGTACCCTAACCCGTACCCTAAGCCGTACGCTAACCCTAACCCTAACCCTAACCCTAACCCTAACCCATACCCTACCCGTACCCTAACCCGTATCCTAAGCCGTACCTAACCCTAACCAATACCCTATGCAGTACCCTCACCCGTACCCTCACCCGTACCCTAAGCCGTACCCTAACCCTAACCCTAACCCTAACCCTAACCCTAACCCCTACCCTACGCCGTACCCTCACCCGTACCCTATCCCATACCCTAAGCCGTACCCTAACCCTAACACTAACCCTAACCCTAACCCTAACCCTAAACTACCCTTGACTGCTTTTGCCTCCATTAGATTTCCTAAGCACTAGTGTTTTAAGGAACAGGTTAAAAAGAAAATCCTAATGTGATTTTTTTATAATGTGTTTATTCTTTATCTTATCCTAGTGACTAAAATCTTCTCCATGGCTGGACCCCAAATAATATTCCTTTACGTGCTAAGTGGTATCTAGAGAGTGGGATAGGTTTAATAAATACACTAATCCTAACGTGTACCCTAACCCTAACCCATACCCTAACCCTAACGCGTACCCTAACCCTAACCCAAACCCTAACCCTAACACGTACGCTAATCCTAACCCGTACCCTAAACCAATCCGTAACCCTAAAACTAACCCTAACCCTAACCCTAACCCTAACCCATACCCTACGCCGTACCCTCACCCGTACCCTAAGCCGTACCCTAACCCTAACCCTAACCCTAAACCATACGCTACGCCGTACCCTCACCTGTACCCTAACCCGTATCCTAAGCCGTACCCTAACCCTAACACTAACCCTAACCTATACCCTACGCCGTACCCTCACCCGTACCCTAACCCGTACCCTAAGCCGTACCCTAAACCTAACCCTAACCCTAACCCTAACCCATACCCTATGCCGTACCCTAACCCGTACCCTAACCCGTATCCTAAGCCGTACCCTAACCCTAACCAATACCATACGCAGTACCCTCACCCGTACCCTAAGCCGTACCCTAACCCTAACCCTAAACCCTACCTTACGCCGTACCCTCACCCGTACCCTATCCCATACCCTAAGCTGTACCCTAACCCTAACACTAACCCTAACCCTAACTCTAAACCTAAACTACCCTTGACTTCTTTTGCCTCCATTAGATTTCCTAAGCACTAGTGTTTTAAGGAACAGGTTAAAAACAAAATCCTAATGTGATTTTTTTATAATGTGTTTATTCTTTATCTTATCCTAGTGACTAAAATCTTCTCCATGGCTGGACCCAAAATAATATTCCTTTACGTGCTAAGTGGTATCTAGAGAGTGGGATAGGTTTAATAAATACCCTAATCCTAACGTGTACCCTAACCCTAACCCACACCCTAACCCTAACACGTACGCTAATCCTAACCCGTACCCTAAACCAATCCCTAACCCTAAAACTAACCCTAACCCTAACCCTAACCCTAACCCATACCCTACGCCGTACCCTCACCCGTACCCTAACCCATACCCTAAGCCGTACCCTAACCCTAACCCTAACCCTAACCCATACGCTACGCCGTACCCTCACCCGTACCCTAACCCGTATCCTAAGCCGTACCCTAACCCTAACCCTAACCCTAACCTATACCCTACGCCGTACCCTCACCCGTACCCTCACCCGTACCCTAAGCCGTACCCTAACCCTAACCCTAACCCTAACCCTAACGCCTACCCTACGCCGTACCCTCACCCGTACCCTAACCCGTATCCTAAGCCGTACCCTAACCCTAACCCTAACCCTAACCTATACCCTACGCCGTACCCTCACCCGTACCCTAACCCGTACCCTAATCCGTACCCTAAGCCGTACCCTAACCCTAACCCTAACACATACCCTACGCCGTACCCTACCCCGTACCCTAACCCGTATCCTAAGCCGTACCCTAACCCTAACCAATACCCTACGCAGTACCCTCACCCGTACCCTCACCCGTACTCTAAGCCGTACCCTAACACTAACCCTAACCCTAACCCTAACCCATACCCTACGCCGTACCCTCACCCGTACCCTAACCCGTACCCTAAGCCGTACCCTAACCCTAAACCTAACCCTAACCCATACGCTACGCCGTACCCTCACCCGTACCCTAACCCGTATCCTAAGCCGTACCCTAACCCTAACCCTAACCCTAACCTTACCCTACGCCGTACCCTCACCCGTACCCTAACCCGTACCCTAAGCCATACCCTAAGCCGTACCCTAACCCTAACCCTAACCCATACCCTACGCCGTACCCTAACCCGTACCCTAACCCGTATTCCTAAGCCGTACCCTAACCCTAACCAATACCCTACGCAGTACCCTCACCCGTACCCTCACCCGTACCCTAAGCCGTACCCTAACCCTAACCCTAACCCTAACCCTAACGCCTACCCTATGCCGTACCCTCCCCCGTACCCTATCCCATACCCTAAGCCGTACCCTAACCCTAACACTAACCCTAACCCTAACCCTAACCCTAAACTACCCTTGACTGCTTTTGCCTCCATTAGATTTCCTAAGCACTAGTGTTTTAAGGAACAGGTTAAAAAGAAAATCCTAATGTGATTTTTTTATAATGTGTTTATTCTTTATCTTATCCTAGTGACTAAAATCTTCTCCATGGCTGGACCCCAAATAATATTCCTTTACGTGCTAAGTGGTATCTAGAGAGTGGGATAGGTTTAATAAATACCCTAATCCTAACGTGTACCCTAACCCTAACCCATACCCTAACCCTAACGCGTACCCTAACCCTAACCCAAACCCTAACCCTAACACGTACGCTAATCCTAACCCGTACCCTAAAACAATCCCTAACCCTAAAACTAACCCTAACCCTAACCCTAACCCTAACCCATACCCTACGCCGTACCCTCACCCGTACCCTAACCCGTACCCTAAGCCGTACCCTAAGCCGTACCCTAACCCTAACCCTAACCCATACCCTACGCCGTACCCTAACCCGTACCCTAACCCGTATCCTAAGCCGTACCCTAACCCTAACCAATACCCTACGCAGTACCCTCACCCGTACCCTCACCCGTACCCTAAGCCGTACCCTAACCCTAACCCTAACCCTAACGCCTACCCTACGCCGTACCCTCACCCGTACCCTATCCCATACCCTAAGCCGTACCCTAACCCTAACACTAACCCTAACCCTAACCCTAAACTACCCTTGACTGCTTTTGCCTCCATTAGATTTCCTAAGCACTAGTGTTTTAAGGAACAGGTTAAAAAGAAAATCCTAATGTGATTTTTTTATAATGTGTTTATTCTTTATCTTATCCTAGTGACTAAAATCTTCTCCATGGCTGGACCCCAAATAATATTCCTTTACGTGCTAAGTGGTATCTAGAGAGTGGGATAGGTTTAATAAATACCCTAATCCTAACGTGTACCCTAACCCTAACCCATACCCTAACCCTAACGCGTACCCTAACCCTAACCCAAACCCTAACCCTAACACGTACGCTAATCCTAACCCGTACCCTAAACCAATCCCTAACCCTAAAACTAACCCTAACCCTAACCCTAACACTAACCCTAACCCTAACCCTAACCCTAAACTACCCTTGACTGCTTTTGCCTCCATTAGATTTCCTAAGCACTAGTGTTTTAAGGAACAGGTTAAAAAGAAAATCCTAATGTGATTTTTTTATAATGTGTTTATTCTTTATCTTATCCTAGTGACTAAAATCTTCTCCATGGCTGGACCCCAAATAATATTCCTTTACGTGCTAAGTGGTATCTAGAGAGTGGGATAGGTTTAATAAATACCCTAATCCTAACGTGTACCCTAACCCTAACCCACACCCTAACCCTAACACGTACGCTAATCCTAACCGTACCCTAAACCAATCCCTAACCCTAAAACTAACCCTAACCCTAACCCTAACCCTAACCCATACCCAACGCCGTACCCTCACCAGTACCCTAACCCATACCCTAAGCCGTACCGTAACCCTAACCCTAACCCATACGCTACGCCGTACCCTCACCCGTACCCTCACCCGTACCCTAAGCCGTACCCTAACCCTAACCCTAACCCTAACCCATACGCTACGCCGTACCCTCACCCGTACCCTAACCCGTATCCTAAGCCGGACCCTAACCCTAACCCTAACCCTAACCTATACCCTACGCCGTACCCTCACCCGTACCCTAACCCGTACCCTAAGCCGTACCCTAAGCCGTACCCTAACCCTAACCCTAACCCTAACCCATACCCTACGCCGTACCCTAACCCGTACCCTAACCCGTATCCTAAGCCGTACCCTAACCCTAACCAATACCCTACGCAGTACCCTCACCCGTACCCTCACCCGTACCCTAAGCCGTACCCTAACCCTAACCCTAACCCTAACCCTAACCCTAACCCTAACCCCTACCCTTTGCCGTACCCTCACCCGTACCCTATCCCATACCCTAAGCCGTACCCTAACCCTAACACTAACCCTAACCCTAACCCTAACCCTAAACTACCCTTGACTGCTTTTGCCTCCATTAGATTTCCTAAGCACTAGTGTTTTAAGGAACAGGTTAAAAAGAAAATCCTAATGTGATTTTTTTATAATGTGTTTATTCTTTATCTTATCCTAGTGACTAAAATCTTCTCCATGGCTGGACCCCAAATAATATTCCTTTACGTGCTAAGTGGTATCTAGAGAGTGGGATAGGTTTAATAAATACCCTAATCCTAACGTGTACCCTAACCCTAACCCACACCCTAACCCTAACACGTACGCTAATCCTAACCCGTACCCTAAACCAATCCCTAACCCTAAAACTAACCCTAACCCTAACCCTAAGCCGTACGCTAACCCTAACCCTAACCCTAACCCTAACCCATACCCTACGCCGTACCCTCACCCGTACCCTAACCCGTCCCCTAAGCCGTACCCTAACCCTAAACCTAACCCTAACCCATACGCTACGCCCTACCCTCACCCGTACCCTAACCCGTATCCTAAGCCGTACCCTAACCCTAACCCTAACCCTAACCTATACCCTATGCCGTACCCTCACCCGTACCCTAACCCGTACCCTAACCCGTCCCCTAAGCCGTACCCTAACCCTAAACCTAACCCTAACCCATACGCTACGCCCTACCCTCACCCGTACCCTAACCCGTATCCTAAGCCGTACCCTAACCCTAACCCTAACCCTAACACATACCCTACGCCGTACCCTAACCCGTACCCTAACCCGTATCCTAAGCCGTACCCTAACCCTAACCAATACCCTACGCAGTACCCTCACCCGTACCCTCACCCGTATCCTAAGCCGTACCCTAACCCTAACCCTAACCCTAACCCTAACCCTAACCCTAACCCTAACCCCTACCCTACGCCGTACCCTCACCCGTACCCTATCCCATACCCTAAGCCGTACCCTAACCCTAACAGTAACCCTAACCCATACGCTACGCCGTACCCTCACCCGTACCCTAACCCGTATCCTAAGCCGTACCCTAACCCTAACCCTAACCCTAACCTATACCCTACGCCGTACCCTCACCCGTACCCTCACCCGTACCCTAAGCCGTACCCTAACCCTAACCCTAACCCTAACCCTAACGCATACCCTACGCCGTACCCTCACCCGTACCCTAACCCGTATCCTAAGCCGTACCCTAACCCTAACCCTAACCCTAACCTATACCCTACGCCGTACCCTCACCCGTACCCTAACCCGTACCCTAAGCCGTACCCTAAGCCGTACCCTAACCCTAACCCTAACACATACCCTACGCCGTACCCTACCCCGTACCCTAACCCGTATCCTAAGCCGTACCCTAACCCTAACCAATACCCTACGCAGTACCCTCACCCGTACCCTCACCCGTACCCTAAGCCGTACCCTAACCCTAACCCTAACCCTAACCCTAACCCTAACCCCTACCCTACGCCGTACCCTCACCCGTACCCTATCCCATACCCTAAGCCGTACCCTAACCCTAACACTAACCCTAACCCTAACCCTAACCCTAAACTACCCTTGACTGCTTTTGCCTCCATTAGATTTCCTAAGCACTAGTGTTTTAAGGAACAGGTTAAAAAGAAAATCCTAATGTGATTTTTTTATAATGTGTTTATTCTTTATCTTATCCTAGTGACTAAAATCTTCTCCATGGCTGGACCCCAAATAATATTCCTTTACGTGCTAAGTGGTATCTAGAGAGTGGGATAGGTTTAATAAATACCCTAATCCTAACGTGTACCCTAACCCTAACCCATACCCTAACCCTAACGCGTACCCTAACCCTAACCCAAACCCTAACCCTAACACGTACGCTAATCCTAACCCGTACCCTAAACCAATCCCTAACCCTAAAACTAACCCTAACCCTAACCCTAACCCATACCCTACGCCGTACCCTCACCCGTACCCTAACCCGTACCCTAAGCCGTACCCTAACCCTAACCCTAACCCTAACCCATACGCTACGCCGTACCCTCACCCGTACCCTAACCCGTATCCTAAGCCGTACCCTAACCCTAACCCTAACCCTAACCTATACCCTACGCCGTACCCTCACCCGTACCCTAACCCGTACCCTAAGCCGTACCCTAAACTTAACCCTAACCCTAACCCTAACCCTAACCCATACCCTCACCCGTACCCTAACCCGTATCCTAAGCCGTACCCTAACCCTAACCAATACCCTACGCAGTACCCTCACCCGTACCCTCACCCGTACCCTAAGCCGTACCCTAACCCTAACCCTAACCCTAACCCTAACCCTAACCCCTACCCTACGCCGTACCCTCACCCGTACCCTATCCCATACCTTAAGCCGTACCCTAACCCTAACACTAACCCTAACCCTAACCCTAACCCTAAACTACCCTTGACTGCTTTTGCCTCCATTAGATTTCCTTAGCACTAGTGTTTTAAGGAACAGGTTAAAAAGAAAATCCTAATGTGATTTTTTTATAATGTGTTTATTGTTTATCTTATCCTAGTGACTAAAATCTTCTCCATGGCTGGACCCCAAATAATATTCCTTTACGTGCTATGTGGTATCTAGAGAGTGGGATAGGTTTAATAAATACCCTAATCCTAACGTGTACCCTAACCCTAACCCATACCCTAACCCTAACGCGTACCCTAACCCTAACCCAAACCCTAACCCTAACACGTACGCTAATCCTAACCCGTACCCTAAACCAATCCCTATCCCTAAAACTAACCATAACCCTACCCCTAACCCTAACCTATACCCTACGCCGTACCCTCACCCGTACCCTAACCCGTACCCTAAGCCGTACCCTAACGCTAACCCTAACCCTAACCCTAACCCTAACCCATACCCTACCCCGTACCCTAACCCGTATCCTAAGCCGTACCCTAACCCTAACCAATACCCTACGCAGTACCCTCACCCGTACCCTAAGCCGTACCCTAACCCTAACCCTAACCCTAACCCTAACCCTAACCCTAACCCCTACCCTACGCCGTACCCTCACCCGTACCCTATCCCATAACCTAAGCCGTACCCTAACCCTAACAGTAACCCTAACCCTAACCCTAACCCTAAACTACCCTTGACTGCTTTTGCCTCCATTAGATTTCCTAAGCACTAGTGTTTTAAGGAAGAGGTTAAAAAGAAAATCCTAATGTGATTTTTTTATAATGTGTTTATTCTTTATCTTATCCTAGTGACTAAAATCTTCTCCATGGCTGGACCCCAAATAATATTCCTTTACGTGCTAAGTGGTATCTAGAGAGTGGGATAGGTTTAATAAATACCCTAATCCTAACGTGTACCCTAACCCTAACCCATACCCTAACCCTAACGCGTACCCTAACCCTAACCCACACCCTAACCCTAACACGTACGCTAATCCTAACCCGTACCCTAAACCAATCCCTAACCCTAAAACTAACCCTAACCCTAACCCTAACCCTAACCCATACCCTACGCCGTACCCTCACCCGTACCCTAACCCATACCCTAAGCCGTACCCTAACCCTAACCCGAACCCTAACCCATACGCTACGCCGTACCCTCACCCGTACCCTAACCCGTATCCTAAACCGTACCCTAACCCTAACCCTAACCCTAACCTATACCCTACGCCGTACCCTCACCCGTACCCTCACCCGTACCCTAAGCCGTACCCTAAACCTAACTCTAACCCTAACCCTAACCCATACCCTACGCCGTACCCTCACCCGTACCCTAACCCGTACCCTAAGCCGTACCCTAACCCTAAACCTAACCCTAACCCATACGCTACGCCGTACCCTCACCCGTACCCTAACCCGTATCCTAAGCCGTACCCTAACCCTAACCCTAACCCTAACCTATACCCTACGCCGTACCCTCACCTGTACCCTAAGCCGTACCCTAAGCCGTACCCTAACCCTAACCCTAACCCTAACACATACCCTACGCCGTACACTAACCCGTACCCTAACCCGTATCCTAAGCCGTACCCTAACCCTAACCAATACCCTACGCAGTACCCTCACCCGTACCCTCACCCGTACCCTAACCCGTACCCTAACCCTAACCCTAACCCTAACCCTAACCCTAACCCTAACCCCTACCCTACGCCGTACCCTCACCCGTACCCTATCCCATACCCTAAGCCGTACCCTAACACTAACCCTAACCCTAACCCATACGCTACGCCGTACCCTCACCCGTACCCTAACCCGTATCCTAAGCCGTACCCTAACCCTAACCCTAACCCTAACCTATACCCTACGCCGTACCCTCACCCGTACCCTAACCCGTACCCTAAGCCGTACCCTAACGCTAACCCTAACCCTAACCCTAACCCTAACCCATACCCTACCCCGTACCCTAACCCGTATCCTAAGCCGTACCCTAACCCTAACCAATACCCTACGCAGTACCCTCACCCGTACCCTAAGCCGTACCCTAACCCTAACCCTAACCCTAACCCTAACCCTAACCCCTACCCTACGCCGTACCCTCACCCGTACCCTATCCCATAACCTAAGCCGTACCCTAACCCTAACAGTAACCCTAACCCTAACCCTAACCCTAAACTACCCTTGACTGCTTTTGCCTCCATTAGATTTCCTAAGCACTAGTGTTTTAAGGAAGAGGTTAAAAAGAAAATCCTAATGTGATTTTTTTATAATGTGTTTATTCTTTATCTTATCCTAGTGACTAAAATCTTCTCCATGGCTGGACCCCAAATAATATTCCTTTACGTTCTAAGTGGTATCTAGAGAGTGGGATAGCTTTAATAAATACCCTAATCCTAACGTGTACCCTAACCCTAACCCATACCCTAACCCTAACGCGTACCCTAACCCTAACCCAAACCCTAACCCTAACACGTACGCTAATCCTAACCCGTACCCTAAACCAATCCCTAACCCTAAAACTAACCCAAACCCTAACCCTAACCCTAACCCATACCCTACGCCGTACCCTCACCCGTACCCTAACCCGTACCGTAAGCCGTACCCTAACCCTAACCCTAACCCTAACCCATACGCTACGCCGTACCCTCACCCGTACCCTAACCCGTACCCTAAGCCGTACGCTAACCCTAACCCTAACCCTAACCCTAACCCTAACCCATACCCTACCCCGTACCCTAACCCGTATCCTAAGCCGTACCCTAACCCTAACCAATACCCTATGCAGTACCCTCACCCGTACCCTCACCCGTACCCTAAGCCGTACCCTAACCCTAACCCTAACCCTAACCCTAACCCTAACCCTAACCCCTACCCTACGCCGTACCCTCACCCGTACCCTATCCCATACCCTAAGCCGTACCCTAACCCTAACACTAACCCTAACCCTAACCCTAACCCTAAACTACCCTTGACTGCTTTTGCCTCCATTAGATTTCCTAAGCACTAGTGTTTTAAGGAACAGGTTAAAAAGAAAATCCTAATGTGATTTTTTTATAATGTGTTTATTCTTTATCTTATCCTAGTGACTAAAATCTTCTCCATGGCTGGACCCCAAATAATATTCCTTTACGTGCTAAGTGGTATCTAGAGAGTGGGATAGGTTTAATAAATACACTAATCCTAACGTGTACCCTAACCCTAACCCATACCCTAACCCTAACGCGTACCCTAACCCTAACCCAAACCCTAACCCTAACACGTACGCTAATCCTAACCCGTACCCTAAACCAATCCGTAACCCTAAAACTAACCCTAACCCTAACCCTAACCCTAACCCATACCCTACGCCGTACCCTCACCCGTACCCTAAGCCGTACCCTAACCCTAACCCTAACCCTAACCCATACGCTACGCCGTACCCTCACCTGTACCCTAACCCGTATCCTAAGCCGTACCCTAACCCTAACACTAACCCTAACCTATACCCTACGCCGTACCCTCACCCGTACCCTAACCCGTACCCTAAGCCGTACCCTAAACCTAACCCTAACCCTAACCCTAACCCATACCCTATGCCGTACCCTAACCCGTACCCTAACCCGTATCCTAAGCCGTACCCTAACCCTAACCAATACCATACGCAGTACCCTCACCCGTACCCTAAGCCGTACCCTAACCCTAACCCTAAACCCTACCTTACGCCGTACCCTCACCCGTACCCTATCCCATACCCTAAGCTGTACCCTAACCCTAACACTAACCCTAACCCTAACTCTAAACCTAAACTACCCTTGACTTCTTTTGCCTCCATTAGATTTCCTAAGCACTAGTGTTTTAAGGAACAGGTTAAAAACAAAATCCTAATGTGATTTTTTTATAATGTGTTTATTCTTTATCTTATCCTAGTGACTAAAATCTTCTCCATGGCTGGACCCCAAATAATATTCCTTTACGTGCTAAGTGGTATCTAGAGAGTGGGATAGGTTTAATAAATACCCTAATCCTAACGTGTACCCTAACCCTAACCCACACCCTAACCCTAACACGTACGCTAATCCTAACCCGTACCCTAAACCAATCCCTAACCCTAAAACTAACCCTAACCCTAACCCTAACCCTAACCCATACCCTACGACGTACCCTCACCCGTACCCTAACCCATACCCTAAGCCGTACCCTAACCCTAACCCTAACCCTAACCCATACGCTATGCCGTACCCTCACCCGTACCCTAACCCGTATCCTAAGCCGTACCCTAACCCTAACCCTAACCCTAACCTATACCCTACGCCGTACCCTCACCCGTACCCTCACCCGTACCCTAAGCCGTACCCTAACCCTAACCCTAACCCTAACCCTAACGCATACCCTACGCCGTACCCTCACCCGTACCCTAACCCGTATCCTAAGCCGTACCCTAACCCTAACCCTAACCCTAACCTATACCCTACGCCGTACCCTCACCCGTACCCTAACCCGTACCCTAAGCCGTACCCTAAGCCGTACCCTAACCCTAACCCTAACACATACCCTACGCCGTACCCTACCCCGTACCCTAACCCGTATCCTAAGCCGTACCCTAACCCTAACCAATACCCTACGCAGTACCCTCACCCGTACCCTCACCCGTACCCTAAGCCGTACCCTAACCCTAACCCTAACCCTAACCCTAACCCATACCCTACGCCGTACCCTCACCCGTACCCTAACCCGTACCCTAAGCCGTACCCTAACCCTAAACCTAACCCTAACCCATACGCTACGCCGTACCCTCACCCGTACCCTAACCCGTATCCTAAGCCGTACCCTAACCCTAACCCTAACCCTAACCTTTACCCTACGCCGTACCCTCACCCGTACCCTAACCCGTACCCTAAGCCATACCCTAAGCCGTACCCTAACCCTAACCCTAACCCATACCCTACGCCGTACCCTAACCCGTACCCTAACCCGTATCCTAAGCCGTACCCTAACCCTAACCAATACCCTACGCAGTACCCTCACCCGTACCCTCACCCGTACCCTAAGCCGTACCCTAACCCTAACCCTAACCCTAACCCTAACGCCTACCCTACGCCGTACCCTCCCCCGTACCCTATCCCATACCCTAAGCCGTACCCTAACCCTAACACTAACCCTAACCCTAACCCTAACCCTAAACTACCCTTGACTGCTTTTGCCTCCATTAGATTTCCTAAGCACTAGTGTTTTAAGGAACAGGTTAAAAAGAAAATCCTAATGTGATTTTTTTATAATGTGTTTATTCTTTATCTTATCCTAGTGACTAAAATCTTCTCCATGGCTGGACCCCAAATAATATTCCTTTACGTGCTAAGTGGTATCTAGAGAGTGGGATAGGTTTAATAAATACCCTAATCCTAACGTGTACCCTAACCCTAACCCATACCCTAACCCTAACGCGTACCCTAACCCTAACCCAAACCCTAACCCTAACACGTACGCTAATCCTAACCCGTACCCTAAAACAATCCCTAACCCTAAAACTAACCCTAACCCTAACCCTAACCCTAACCCATACCCTACGCCGTACCCTCACCCGTACCCTAACCCGTACCCTAAGCCGTACCCTAAGCCGTACCCTAACCCTAACCCTAACCCATACCCTACGCCGTACCCTAACCCGTACCCTAACCCGTATCCTAAGCCGTACCCTAACCCTAACCAATACCCTACGCAGTACCCTCACCCGTACCCTCACCCGTACCCTAAGCCGTACCCTAACCCTAACCCTAACCCTAACCCTAACGCCTACCCTACGCCGTACCCTCACCCGTACCCTATCCCATACCCTAAGCCGTACCCTAACCCTAACACTAACCCTAACCCTAACCCTAAACTACCCTTGACTGCTTTTGCCTCCATTAGATTTCCTAAGCACTAGTGTTTTAAGGAACAGGTTAAAAAGAAAATCCTAATGTGATTTTTTTATAATGTGTTTATTCTTTATCTTATCCTAGTGACTAAAATCTTCTCCATGGCTGGACCCCAAATAATATTCCTTTACGTGCTAAGTGGTATCTAGAGAGTGGGATAGGTTTAATAAATACCCTAATCCTAACGTGTACCCTAACCCTAACCCATACCCTAACCCTAACGCGTACCCTAACCCTAACCCAAACCCTAACCCTAACACGTACGCTAATCCTAACCCGTACCCTAAACCAATCCCTAACCCTAAAACTAACCCTAACCCTAACCCTAACACTAACCCTAACCCTAACCCTAACCCTAAACTACCCTTGACTGCTTTTGCCTCCATTAGATTTCCTAAGCACTAGTGTTTTAAGGAACAGGTTAAAAAGAAAATCCTAATGTGATTTTTTTATAATGTGTTTATTCTTTATCTTATCCTAGTGACTAAAATCTTCTCCATGGCTGGACCCCAAATAATATTCCTTTACGTGCTAAGTGGTATCTAGAGAGTGGGATAGGTTTAATAAATACCCTAATCCTAACGTGTACCCTAACCCTAACCCACACCCTAACCCTAACACGTACGCTAATCCTAACCCGTACCCTAAACCAATCCCTAACCCTAAAACTAACCCTAACCCTAACCCTAACCCTAACCCATACCCAACGCCGTACCCTCACCAGTACCCTAACCCATACCCTAAGCCGTACCGTAACCCTAACCCTAACCCATACGCTACGCCGTACCCTCACCCGTACCCTCACCCGTACCCTAAGCCGTACCCTAACCCTAACCCTAACCCTAACCCATACGCTACGCCGTACCCTCACCCGTACCCTAACCCGTATCATAAGCCGGACCCTAACCCTAACCCTAACCCTAACCTATACCCTACGCCGTACCCTCACCCGTACCCTAACCCGTACCCTAAGCCGTACCCTAAGCCGTACCCTAACCCTAACCCTAACCCTAACCCATACCCTACGCCGTACCCTAACCCGTACCCTAACCCGTATCCTAAGCCGTACCCTAACCCTAACCAATACCCTACGCAGTACCCTCACCCGTACCCTCACCCGTACCCTAAGCCGTACCCTAACCCTAACCCTAACCCTAACCCTAACCCTAACCCTAACCCCTACCCTTTGCCGTACCCTCACCCGTACCCTATCCCATACCCTAAGCCGTACCCTAACCCTAACACTAACCCTAACCCTAACCCTAACCCTAAACTACCCTTGACTGCTTTTGCCTCCATTAGATTTCCTAAGCACTAGTGTTTTAAGGAACAGGTTAAAAAGAAAATCCTAATGTGATTTTTTTATAATGTGTTTATTCTTTATCTTATCCTAGTGACTAAAATCTTCTCCATGGCTGGACCCCAAATAATATTCCTTTACGTGCTAAGTGGTATCTAGAGAGTGGGATAGGTTTAATAAATACCCTAATCCTAACGTGTACCCTAACCCTAACCCACACCCTAACCCTAACACGTACGCTAATCCTAACCCGTACCCTAAACCAATCCCTAACCCTAAAACTAACCCTAACCCTAACCCTAACCCTAACCCATACCCAACGCCGTACCCTCACCAGTACCCTAACCCATACCCTAAGCCGTACCGTAAACCTAACCCTAACCCATACGCTACGCCGTACCCTCACCCGTACCCTCACCCGTACCCTAAGCCGTACCCTAACCCTAACCCTAACCCTAACCCTAACCCATACCCTACGCCGTACCCTCACCCGTACCCTAACCCGTCCCCTAAGCCGTACCCTAACCCTAAACCTAACCCTAACCCATACGCTACGCCCTACCCTCACCCGTACCCTAACCCGTATCCTAAGCCGTACCCTAACCCTAACCCTAACCCTAACCTATACCCTATGCCGTACCCTCACCCGTACCCTAACCCGTACCCTAACCCGTCCCCTAAGCCGTACCCTAACCCTAAACCTAACCCTAACCCATACGCTACGCCCTACCCTCACCCGTACCCTAACCCGTATCCTAAGCCGTACCCTAACCCTAACCCTAACCCTAACACATACCCTACGCCGTACCCTAACCCGTACCCTAACCCGTATCCTAAGCCGTACCCTAACCCTAACCAATACCCTACGCAGTACCCTCACCCGTACCCTCACCCGTATCCTAAGCCGTACCCTAACCCTAACCCTAACCCTAACCCTAACCCTAACCCTAACCCTAACCCCTACCCTACGCCGTACCCTCACCCGTACCCTATCCCATACCCTAAGCCGTACCCTAACCCTAACAGTAACCCTAACCCTAACCCTAACCCTAAACTACCCTTTACTGCTTTTGCCTCCATTAGATTTCCTAAGCACTAGTGTTTTAAGGAACAGGTTAAAAAGAAAATCCTAATGTGATTTTTTTATAATGTGTTTATTCTTTATCTTATCCTAGTGACTAAAATCTTCTCCAGGGCTGGAACCCAAATAATATTCCTTTACGTGCTAAGTGGTATCTAGAGAGTGGGATAGGTTTAATAAATACCCTAATCCTAACGTGTACCCTAACCCTAACCCATACCCTAACCCTAACGCGTACCCTAACCCTAACCCAAACCCTAACCCTAACACGTACGCTAATCCTAACCCGTACCCTAAACCAATCCCTAACCCTAAAACTAACCCTAACCCTAACCCTAACCCATACCCTACGCCGTAACCTCACCCGTACCCTAACCCGTACCCTAAGCCGTACCCTAACCCTAAACCTAACCCTAACTCATACGCTACGCCGTACCCTCACCCGTACCCTAACCCGTATCCTAAGCCGTACCCTAACCCTAACCCTAACCCTAACTTATACCCTACGCCGTACCCTCACCCGTACCCTAACCCGTACCCTAAGCCGTACCCTAACCCTAACCCTAACCCTAACCCTAACCCTAACCCATACCCTACCCCGTACCCTAACCCGTATCCTAAGCCGTACCCTAACCCTAACCAATACCCTACGCAGTACCCTCACCCGTACCCTCACCCGTACCCTAAGCCGTACCCTAACCCTAACCCTAACCCTAACCCTAACCCTAACCCTAACCCCTACCCTACGCCGTACCCTCACCCGTACCCTATCCCATAACCTAAGCCGTACCCTAACCCTAACACTAACCCTAACCCTAACCCTAACTCTAAACTACCCTTGACTGCTTTTGCCTCCATTAGATTTCCTAAGCACTAGTGTTTTAAGGAACAGGTTAAAAAGAAAATCCTAATGTGATTTTTTTATAATGTGTTTATTCTTTATCTTATCCTAGTGACTAAAATCTTCTCCATGGCTGGACCCCAAATAATATTCCTGTACGTGCTAAGTGGTATCTAGAGAGTGGGATAGGTTTAATAAATACCCTAATCCTAACGTGTACCCTAACCCTAACCCACACCCTAACCCTAACACGTACGCTAATCCTAACCCGTAATCTAAACCAATCCCTAACCCTAAAACTAACCCTAACCCTAACCCTAACCCTAACCCATACCCTACGCCGTACCCTCACCCGTACCCTAACCCGTACCCTAAGCCGTACCCTAACCCTAACCCTAACCCATACGCTACGCCGTACCCTCACCCGTACCCTAACCCGTATCCTAAGCCGTACCCTAACCCTAACCCTAACCCTAACCTATACCCTACGCCGTACCCTCACCCGTACCCTCACCCGTACCCTAAGCCGTACCCTAACCCTAACCCTAACCCTAACCCTAACCCATACCCTACGCCGTACCCTCACCCGTACCCTAACCCGTACCCTAAGCCGTACCCTAACCCTAAACCTAACCCTAACCCATACGCTACGCCGTACCCTCACCCGTACCCTAACCCGTATCCTAAGCCGTACCCTAACCCTAACCCTAACCCTAACCTTTACCCTACGCCGTACCCTCACCCGTACCCTAACCCGTACCCTAAGCCGTACCCTAAGCCGTACCCTAACCCTAACCCTAACCCATACCCTACGCCGTACCCTAACCCGTACCCTAACCCGTATCCTAAGCCGTACCCTAACCCTAACCAATACCCTACGCAGTACCCTCACCCGTACCCTCACCCGTACCCTAAGCCGTACCCTAACCCTAACCCTAACCCTAACCCTAACGCCTACCCTACGCCGTACCCTCACCCGTACCCTATCCCATACCCTAAGCCGTACCCTAACCCTAACACTAACCCTAACCCTAACCCTAACCCTAAACTACCCTTGACTGCTTTTGCCTCCATTAGATTTCCTAAGCACTAGTGTTTTAAGGAACAGGTTAAAAAGAAAATCCTAATGTGATTTTTTTATAATGTGTTTATTCTTTATCTTATCCTAGTGACTAAAATCTTCTCCATGGCTGGACCCCAAATAATATTCCTTTACGTGCTAAGTGGTATCTAGAGAGTGGGATAGGTTTAATAAATACCCTAATCCTAACGTGTACCCTAACCCTAACCCACACCCTAACCCTAACACGTACGCTAATCCTAACCCGTACCCTAAACCAATCCCTAACCCTAAAACTAACCCTAACCCTAACCCTAACCCTAACCCATACCCAACGCCGTACCCTCACCAGTACCCTAACCCATACCCTAAGCCGTACCGTAACCCTAACCCTAACCCATACGCTACGCCGTACCCTCACCCGTACCCTCACCCGTACCCTAAGCCGTACCCTAACCCTAACCCTAACCCTAACCCTAACCCTAACCCATACCCTACGCCGTACCCTCACCCGTACCCTAACCCGTACCCTAAGCCGTACCCTAACCCTAACCCTAACCCATACGCTACGCCGTACCCTCACCCGTACCCTAACCCGTATCCTAAGCCGTACCCTAACCCTAACCCTAACCCTAACCTATACCCTACGCCGTACCCTCACCCGTACCCTAACCCGTACCCTAAGCCGTACCCTAACCCTAACCCTAACCCTAACCCTAACCCTAACCCATTCCCTACGCCGTATCCTAACCCGTACCCTAACCCGTACCCTAAGCCGTACCCTAACCCTAACCCTAACCCATACCCTACGCCGTACCCTAACCCGTACCCTAACCCGTATCCTAAGCCGTACCCTAACCCTAACCAATACCTTACGCAGTAACCTCACCCGTACCCTCACCCGTACCCTAAGCCGTACCCTAACCCTAACCCTAACCCTAACCCTAACCCTAACCCTAACCCCTACCCTACGCCGTACCCTCACCCGTACCCTATCCCATACCCTAAGCCGTACCCTAACACTAACACTAACCCTAACCCTAACCCTAACCCTAAACTACCCTTGACTGCTTTTGCCTCCATTAGATTTCCTAAGCACTAGTGTTTTAAGGAACAGGTTAAAAAGAAAATCCTAATGTGATTTTTTAATAATGTGTTTATTCTTTATCTTATCCTAGTGACTAAAATCTTCTCCACGACTGGACCCCAAATAATATTCCTTTACGTGCTAAGTGGTATCTAGAGAGTGGGATAGGTTTAATAAATACCCTAATCCTAACGTGTACCCTAACCCTAACCCATACCCTAACCCTAACGCGTACCCTAACCCTAACCCAAACCCTAACCCTAACACGTACGCTAATCCTAACCCGTACCCTAAACCAATCCCTAACCCTAAAACTAACCCAAACCCTAACCCTAACTCTAACCCATACCCTACGCCGTACCCTCACCCGTACCCTAACCCGTACCGTAAGCCGTACCCTAACCCTAACCCTAACCCTAACCCATACGCTACGCCGTACCCTCACCCGTACCCTAACCCGTATCCTAAGCCGTACCCTAACCCTAACCCTAACCCTAACCTATACCCTACGCCGTACCCTCACCCGTACCCTAACCCGTACCCTAAGCCGTACGCTAACCCTAACCCTAACCCTAACCCTAACCCTAACCCATACCCTACCCCGTACCCTAACCCGTATCCTAAGCCGTACCCTAACCCTAACCAATACCCTACGCAGTACCCTCACCCGTACCCTCACCCGTACCCTAAGCCGTACCCTAAACCTAACCCTAACCCTAACCCTAACCCTAACCCTAACCCCTACCCTACGCCGTACCCTCACCCGTACCCTATCCCATAACCTAAGCCGTACCCTAACCCTAACACTAACCCTAACCCTAACCCTAACCCTAAACTACCCTTGACTGCTTTTGCCTCCATTAGATTTCCTAAGCACTAGTGTTTTAAGGAAGAGGTTAAAAAGAAAATCCTAATGTGATTTTTTTATAATGTGTTTATTCTTTATCTTATCCTAGTGACTAAAATCTTCTCCATGGCTGGACCCCAAATAATATTCCTTTACGTTCTAAGTGGTATCTAGAGAGTGGGATAGCTTTAATAAATACCCTAATCCTAACGTGTACCCTAACCCTAACCCATACCCTAACCCTAACGCGTACCCTAACCCTAACACGTACGGTAATCCTAAACCGTACCCTAAACCAATCCCTAACCCTAAAACTAACCCTAACCCTACCCCTAACCCTAACCATACCCTACGCCATACCCTCACCCGTACCCTAACCCGTACCCTAAGCCGTATCCTAACCCTAACCCTAACCCTAACCCATACGCTACGCCGTACCCTCACCCGTACCCTAACCCGTATCCTAAGCCGTACCCTAACCCTAACCCTAACCCTAACCTATACCCTACGCCGTACCCTCACCCGTACCCTAACTCGTAACCTAAGCCGTACCCTAACCCTAACCCTAACCCTAACCCTAACCCTAACCAATACCCTACGCGTACCCTAACACGTACCCTAACCCGTATCCTAAGCCGTACCCTAACCCTAACCAATAACCTACGCAGTACCCTCACCCGTACCCTAAGCCGTACCCTAACCCTAACACTAACCCTAACCCCTACCCTACGCCGTACCCTCACCCGTACCCTATCCCATACCCTAAGCCGTACCCTAACCCTAACACTAACCCTAACCCTAACCCTAACCCTAAACTACCCTTGACTGCTTTTGCCTCCATTAGATTTCCTAAGCACTAGTGTTTTAAGGTACAGGTTAAAAAGAAAATCCTAATGTGATTTTTTTATAATGTGTTTATTCTTTATCTTATCCTAGTGACTAAAATCTTCTCCATGGCTGGACCCCAAATAATATTCCTTTACGTGCTAAGTGGTATCTAGAGAGTGGGATAGGTTTAATAAATACCCTAATCCTAACGTGTACCCTAACCCTAACCCATACCCTAACCCTAACGCGTACCCTAACCCTAACCCACACCCTAACCCTAACACGTACGCTAATCCTAACCCGTACCCTAAACCAATCCCTAAGCCTAAAACTAACCCTAACCCTAACCCTAACCCTAACCCATACCCTACGCCGTACCCTCACCCGTACCCTAACCCGTACCCTAAGCCGTACCCTAAACCTAACCCTAACCCTAACCCATACGCTACGCCGTACCCTCACCCGTACCCTAACCCGTATCCTAAGCCGTACCCTAACCCTAACCCTAACCCTAACATATACCCTACGCCGTACCCTCACCCGTACCCTCACCCGTACCCTAAGCCGTACCCTAACCCTAACCCTAACCCTAACCCTAACCCTAACCCATACCCTACGCCGTACCCTCACCCGTACCCTAACCCGTACCCTAAGCCGTACCCTAACCCTAACCCTAACCCTATCCCATACGCTACGCCGTACCCTCACCCGTACTCTAACCCGTATCCTAAGCCGGACCCTATCCCTAACCCTAACCCTAACCTATACCCTACGCCGTACCCTCACCCGTACCCTAACCCGTACCCTAAGCCGTACCCTAACCCTAACCCTAACCCTAACCCTAACCCTAACCCATACCCTACGCCGTACCCTCACCCGTACCCTAACCCGTATCCTAAGCCGTACCCTAACCCTAACCAATACCCTACGCAGTACCCTCACCCGTACCCTCACCCGTACCCTAAGCCGTACCCTAACCCTAACCCTAACCCTAACCCTAACCCTAACCCCTACCCTACGCCGTACCCTCACCCGTACCCTATCTCATACCCTAAGCCGTACCCTAACCCTAACACTAACCCTAACCCTAACCCTAACCCTAAACTACCCTTGACTGCTTTTGCCTCCATTAGATTTCCTAAGCACTAGTGTTTTAAGGAACAGGTTAAAAAGAAAATCCTAATGTGATTTTTTTATAATGTGTTTATTCTTTATCTTATCCTAGTGAGTAAAATCTTCTCCATGGCTGGACCCCAAATAATATTCCTTTACGTGCTAAGTGGTATCTAGAGAGTGGGATAGGTTTAATAAATACACTAATCCTAACGTGTACCCTAACCCTAACCCATACCCTAACCCTAACGCGTACCCTAACCCTAACCCAAACCCTAACCCTAACACGTACGCTAATCCTAACCCGTACCCTAAACCAATCCGTAACCCTAAAACTAACCCTAACCCTAACCCTAACCCTAACCCATACCCTACGCCGTACCCTCACCCGTACCCTAAGCCGTACCCTAACCCTAACCCTAACCCTAACCCATACGCTACGCCGTACCCTCACCTGTACCCTAACCCTTATCCTAAGCCGTACCCTAACCCTAACACTAACCCTAACCTATACCCTACGCCGTACCCTCACCCGTACCCTAACCCGTACCCTAAGCCGTACCCTAAACCTAACCCTAACCCTAACCCTAACCCATACCCTATGCCGTACCCTAACCCGTACCCTAACCCGTATCCTAAGCCGTACCCTAACCCTAACCAATACCATACGCAGTACCCTCACCCGTACCCTAAGCCGTACCCTAACCCTAACCCTAAACCCTACCTTACGCCGTACCCTCACCCGTACCCTATCCCATACCCTAAGCTGTACCCTAACCCTAACACTAACCCTAACCCTAACTCTAAACCTAAACTACCCTTGACTTCTTTTGCCTCCATTAGATTTCCTAAGCACTAGTGTTTTAAGGAACAGGTTAAAAACAAAATCCTAATGTGATTTTTTTATAATGTGTTTATTCTTTATCTTATCCTAGTGACTAAAATCTTCTCCATGGCTGGACCCCAAATAATATTCCTTTACGTGCTAAGTGGTATCTAGAGAGTGGGATAGGTTTAATAAATACCCTAATCCTAACGTGTACCCTAACCCTAACCCACACCCTAACCCTAACACGTACGCTAATCCTAACCCGTACCCTAAACCAATCCCTAACCCTAAAACTAACCCTAACCCTAACCCTAACCCTAACCCATACCCTACGCCGTACCCTCACCCGTACCCTAACCCATACCCTAAGCCGTACCCTAACCCTAACCCTAACCCTAACCCATACGCTACGCCGTACCCTCACCCGTACCCTAACCCGTATCCTAAGCCGTACCCTAACCCTAACCCTAACCCTAACCTATACCCTACGCCGTACCCTCACCCGTACCCTCACCCGTACCCTAAGCCGTACCCTAACCCTAACCCTAACCCTAACCCTAACGCATACCCTACGCCGTACCCTCACCCGTACCCTAACCCGTATCCTAAGCCGTACCCTAACCCTAACCCTAACCCTAACCTATACCCTACGCCGTACCCTCACCCGTACCCTAACCCGTACCCTAAGCCGTACCCTAAGCCGTACCCTAACCCTAACCCTAACACATACCCTACGCCGTACCCTACCCCGTACCCTAACCCGTATCCTAAGCCGTACCCTAACCCTAACCAATACCCTACGCAGTACCCTCACCCGTACCCTCACCCGTACCCTAAGCCGTACCCTAACCCTAACCCTAACCCTAACCCTAACCCATACCCTACGCCGTACCCTCACCCGTACCCTAACCCGTACCCTAAGCCGTACCCTAACCCTAAACCTAACCCTAACCCATACGCTACGCCGTACCCTCACCCGTACCCTAACCCGTATCCTAAGCCGTACCCTAACCCTAACCCTAACCCTAACCTTTACCCTACGCCGTACCCTCACCCGTACCCTAACCCGTACCCTAAGCCATACCCTAAGCCGTACCCTAACCCTAACCCTAACCCATACCCTACGCCGTACCCTAACCCGTACCCTAACCCGTATCCTAAGCCGTACCCTAACCCTAACCAATACCCTACGCAGTACCCTCACCCGTACCCTCACCCGTACCCTAAGCCGTACCCTAACCCTAACCCTAACCCTAACCCTAACGCCTACCCTACGCCGTACCCTCCCCCGTACCCTATCCCATACCCTAAGCCGTACCCTAACCCTAACACTAACCCTAACCCTAACCCTAACCCTAAACTACCCTTGACTGCTTTTGCCTCCATTAGATTTCCTAAGCACTAGTGTTTTAAGGAACAGGTTAAAAAGAAAATCCTAATGTGATTTTTTTATAATGTGTTTATTCTTTATCTTATCCTAGTGACTAAAATCTTCTCCATGGCTGGACCCCAAATAATATTCCTTTACGTGCTAAGTGGTATCTAGAGAGTGGGATAGGTTTAATAAATACCCTAATCCTAACGTGTACCCTAACCCTAACCCATACCCTAACCCTAACGCGTACCCTAACCCTAACCCAAACCCTAACCCTAACACGTACGCTAATCCTAACCCGTACCCTAAAACAATCCCTAACCCTAAAACTAACCCTAACCCTAACCCTAACCCTAACCCATACCCTACGCCGTACCCTCACCCGTACCCTAACCCGTACCCTAAGCCGTACCCTAAGCCGTACCCTAACCCTAACCCTAACCCATACCCTACGCCGTACCCTAACCCGTACCCTAACCCGTATCCTAAGCCGTACCCTAACCCTAACCAATACCCTACGCAGTACCCTCACCCGTACCCTCACCCGTACCCTAAGCCGTACCCTAACCCTAACCCTAACCCTAACCCTAACGCCTACCCTACGCCGTACCCTCACCCGTACCCTATCCCATACCCTAAGCCGTACCCTAACCCTAACACTAACCCTAACCCTAACCCTAAACTACCCTTGACTGCTTTTGCCTCCATTAGATTTCCTAAGCACTAGTGTTTTAAGGAACAGGTTAAAAAGAAAATCCTAATGTGATTTTTTTATAATGTGTTTATTCTTTATCTTATCCTAGTGACTAAAATCTTCTCCATGGCTGGACCCCAAATAATATTCCTTTACGTGCTAAGTGGTATCTAGAGAGTGGGATAGGTTTAATAAATACCCTAATCCTAACGTGTACCCTAACCCTAACCCATACCCTAACCCTAACGCGTACCCTAACCCTAACCCAAACCCTAACCCTAACACGTACGCTAATCCTAACCCGTACCCTAAACCAATCCCTAACCCTAAAACTAACCCTAACCCTAACCCTAACACTAACCCTAACCCTAACCCTAACCCTAAACTACCCTTGACTGCTTTTGCCTCCATTAGATTTCCTAAGCACTAGTGTTTTAAGGAACAGGTTAAAAAGAAAATCCTAATGTGATTTTTTTATAATGTGTTTATTCTTTATCTTATCCTAGTGACTAAAATCTTCTCCATGGCTGGACCCCAAATAATATTCCTTTACGTGCTAAGTGGTATCTAGAGAGTGGGATAGGTTTAATAAATACCCTAATCCTAACGTGTACCCTAACCCTAACC